>NC_056743.1:453205882-453505882 GCF_019279795.1 Protopterus annectens
TGCAAGTAACTGCAGTCAGAATGCTCCATATTGTGAATATCCCCAAAAAAGAAGGAAAGGAAGGAAAGAGAAGGAAGAAAATGAATGAAAAGTAAATAGTCGCATTGCACGTTTTATAGTAAACAGTCGCATTGCACGTTTTATAGTAAATAGTCGCATTGCACATGTTGTAGTAGATAGTCGCATTGCACGTTTTATAGTAAACAGTCGCATTGCACGTTTTATAGTAAATAGTCGCATTGCACATGTTGTAGTAGATAGTCGCATTGCACGTTTTATAGTAAACAGTCGCATTGCACATTTTATAGTAAACAATCACATTGCACGTTTTATAGTAAATAGTCGCATTGCACGTTTTATAGTAGTCTTATTTTTGTAGTAAATAGTCACATTGCACGTTTTATAGCAGTCGCATTGCACATGTTATAGTAAATAGTCGCATTGCACGTTTTATAGTGAATAATCGCATTGCACAAGTTATAGTAAATAGTCGCATTGCACGTTTATTGTTTGGCAAGGCTCAGAATTCATTTTTGTTTATGAAAACAAAATCATAACTTTCCCTGTGGCACAAAGTGCTAATGCAGTGATATTAAAGAATGAAGCCACAGGGGAAGTTATGATTTTGTTTTCATAAACAAAAATGAATTCTGAGCCTTGCCAAACAATAAATGTGGCTTTCTCTACTAGTAGAAATAGAGGTGCAAGTTATTACACATTAAGATAAGTGTAACTTTTGTACTGACAGAACTGCAGGTACAGGTCACAGAAGCATATATCTCAGTTTGTGGAGAAATATAATTCTACATAGGTATTTGTATATTCAATGCACTTATACACTCTTCTGTTATTAGAAACAGAGGTATATGAGCTTATACATTCAGAGAAATATAAACTGCAATACAAACAGAAATTGTTTGTATTTATTTACTCATTTAATATTTGTTAACCAGAATGGCAAACAGAGATAGTATAACATAATGCAGAATATACAATGCAAGCACGATGGAGACATGTTAAGCAAATTGCAACACAATTATTTATGATATAGCTCACATGTGACGTAATGCTCGGCATGCGATACAAACAGAAGCAGAATGTGTTAAATCATAATGCAAATCATATAGCTTCGTAGACTCACAGAGATGAAACCTCCTAGTAGGAATCTAGAGTCTTACACATTCATGGAAATGTATATTCCTGTTCTGATTGGCATGGCAGTATAGGAAACTACGTGTGGAGATGTAAGTATATATGGTGCCCTGCACATTCATGGAAACCAAAGTGCAGGTAGCAACCTGTATAGTCACCGAAATATAAATTCTTACAGAGGTGGAAACAGACATTTAGGTAAGTCCTTACGGATTCACAGAAACACACTCCAGTGATAAAAACAGAACTGGTGGCCAACCGTGTTCACATGAATTTTAGGGTTGACAGAAACTGAATCATTAGAACTCCAGCAGTCATACATACCTCTCAACTGCCCAGAATTTCAGAGAATGTCCAGATTTTAGCTTCATATTTTTAATCTGCTACTCATAAAATTTGTAATTTACTTCCACGTCATTGAGGACAGAAGTCGCTAAATAATGACAGACATTTAAGTCTCAGATTTCATAATCTTCAGAAAAAATGGATGTGGATACAAAACCTATTACTCTATTAACTTTCTAGCTTTATAAGAGAAATATTTAAAAATTGTTCCTATTTTTGCCCCCCCCCCATTCATTTTGTTAATAAATTGAGTGGTATGAAGTCATATAAGTACCAAATTCATTGTCGTTAGAGCTAAAAGTGAAGGGCTTACAAATTCCCCTAAACACACATCAAAAGTACTGACTGAGGTGCAAAAATGTAGGCCCAGAGGATCTTGCACTTGTACAGGGAAATAGCATTTGTGTGTTAGATGGGTTAACCTTACAGGGTTGAGATCCAGTGTAAGAGAGGACTACGATACAAAAGCTGTCACAATTACGAGACCAATAAGCTTATTTAAAACATTTCATTAAACTGGTGAACTAGTAAATGTAAGATGTGATGCTCTTCTACAACTCTGATGACAGCAGTGTATGCGAAATCTACCATCTAACTTTTCAGCTATTTCAATGTGTCTTGGAAAATCAGATTTGGTAAATGCGTTAGGATCATCGGTTGTAATATAACAAACGATTTAGTTCACTATGCACATTTTGGCTTATCTGATGATAAAATTGTGTTACTGTTTGCACTAGTTTTGTAATTTCATATATTTAAATACACTGGTTGGGTTGGAGATTAGATCACTATTGATAGGTAAGTAATGTAAAGGGGTACTTTTTCTAGTATTTTTTTCATTGATTTTTAAAGTAATACATTTGAGAAATGTAAATGAATGCAGTGTTAGAAATAGATCTTTTAATGTTTCTTGCTGGCAGTGATTTTAATGACTTTACTGAACACTGAAGGGTTAAATGTTTACCTGTTAGCATTATTAAATTGCATTGGTTATTTTATAAATATATGGAAATCACTAATAATTTCAATTTAATTTCTTTTAAGCATCTAATGCCGCGGATATGTAGCCTTTGTACTCTGCAGTAACTCTTCCTTGTTGTGTTTCAGACTGGTTTCACACCACTTCATATTGCCGCTCACTACGAGAACATGAACGTTGCCCATTTACTGATAAATCGAGGAGCCAATGTCAATTTCACACCAAAGGTAGGAAAGAGTAATCTCGAAATGTCTGGAATCCCATTCCAAACATCAGTCAAATTGTGTCTTTCAGAATACTAGTTTATCTAAACTGTTTGGCCATCCTGTGTCCTTAAGAAGGCGATCTGTTAGATTAAGATTGAATGAGGGGGAAATAAGTGTGGTTTGTCCCAGATCAGAGAAATACTATCTGTCCAGTGTTCTATAGAAGAAACACAGAACTCCCTTCCATTTCTGTTTTACACTTTTTTTTACTATAATGAATATTTCAGAGGTAAATCCTTCTGTATGGTGGAAAGTGCCTTTATAGTTATTACTGTTTGCCATAGTTGGGGGTGTACAGTCAAGCCAAACTTACAAAGACTCTTTATTTCATGGTCATTAGTCATTACCAAAATCTCTCTGAATTTTTATTTATAATGCAATTAGGAGAGTATGCCCTTTTGGAAAAGTGAGAATAATAGAACTCAGTGAAACTGTGAATCACAATTGTGCATAAGCTTATTTTTCCAGACCATAATGATCTATTTTGTGTTTGTGCAAGTTGCCAGATGTACCGATAAGTGAAATAAATTTATCTATAGCAGATTCATCTTGCATACTTGTGAATGCATTTGTTTAAAAGATATATCTCTATAGCATTAGTTTGACGAAGGACAATAAGAATTTCCTTTAGCAGAGTGTTATGAAGCCATGTGTTTAATCTTGCAGAGGTTTATTATAAGTTCCAGGGAGAGTGATTCAAATGTAAATTTCATTTCAGCAGCTGAAAGCAGTATTGACTTGTAAAATGATGCAGTATCACTACAATATTGTTACATCGTAACAGGTATACATCCAGAAGAGGGGGGAGGAACTTAATGTGAATGGGAGCTGTCCTTTGGGAAGCAAGGGACTTATTTTCAGGAGCACCTTAGGAGCAAAAGTAAATTATATGACTTTCTTAACATTGTAAACAATGACAGTGAAGGCTGATAGGATCTTAAACTATAATTAATGCTTTCTTAATTTAAAATTTGGCCTTTATATTTTCACAGGGTTGCTGGGTAGAGGATGCAACTCGTAAAAAATAAAATCCTTGCTTTTATACAAAACATACTTTGTTAAATCTAGGAGAGACCAAATTATTATGAAACTGGGAGATTTGGGAGGAAATTACAAAGGCAACCACCAAGGGAGAGGATGGATGCATGTTGTGGACATGTCAGCACCAGTGACCTAGCAGAAGAAACAGCAGATTTTGCAGTCAGGGCCTGGGAGGTAGCAAGGAGATACAAAGTAATGAGTTGGAGGTTGTATTGCCATAAGTGCCAGCTATACCAGCAGCTGGTACACAGGGAAAAGAGAGGACTGAGGACCATAATAATAGCCTGAAGCAGTGGATAAGGGGGCAAACAGCTTGGAAATTGAAGGAGAATGGTTAGAGGCCCATTAGGCAGATTAGCACTATAGCAGAAATAAGTTTCATCTAAGCTTACAGGGAACTTTGTGATTCATATGTAGGCTGGTAAGATCTAGCCTGATAACTGCAGGATTAAACTAGAAGGAGGAAAGCATGTCACAGAATCAGAAGGGAGGAAAGGTACTTGGGTAGTAGAATGAAGGAAAAAAGTGTCACACAATGCAGATCATGGCTAGGGTTATACTAATACAGCACAAGGACCCTAGGTAACAAAATAGTGGATTTGCAGGCAGTGATGTAGGAGAGGAGGGGAGGGGATGTTGGATTTGCTGGTTTCATGGAAGCTAGGCCCATTGACAACACAGACTGAGATAGGAGCGTGACTGGTTATTGACTTCAGGAATGACGGATATAGAGTGGGCAGAGCAGTGACCAGACACCAGGATAGAGGAGAGTAAACTGTGAGACAGTCGATATCCTTAAGATAGGTTAAATCATGAAAACCAGATGGACCACCTCCAAGGGTCCTCAGGAATCTAGCTGGTCTGTTAACAGACCTCCCAGATTGAATTTTTTAACATGTTATTTTTTGCGGATTGCAAGACAGTAACAGTGAGCACTGGAAGAAGGCAACTGTGTTAGTACCCTTCTTTGGGGGCATAGTAGTTTACATTAGTTTAAATTCAGGGAACCTCAGGCCAGTTAACATAACTGCAGTGGAGTGAATGCTACAGAGACAGGCCTTTGGAAATGCTGATTCGTTCCCTAGAGGATAACACAAATTAACATGAGCTGTTAGCCAGAAGAAACTGTCTGGGAAGCTGAATCTACTTTTTTGACTGTATTATTTCAGTCTTAACTCTCAACTATCCCAATTTTCACAGAATGTCCAGACTTCTGCACTGTATTTTTGGTCTGTTCCTCATAATATGTGTTGCTTTCTGGCCAATCACAGAGGACTAAAGTCACTAAAGAATGACAGACATTTCAGATTCAGAGTTCATATACTTCAGAAAATGCCTGTTAGTTAAAATATGCTATTCTATCAACTTTCTAAGTTTATAAGAGCATTATTGAAAATTTGTCCCTTTTTTGAGGCCTTTGTCTCCTCATTACATTTGTCTTTTTCTACATTTCTTGTCCTAAGAGTTTGAGATGTATGGTTGGAGAACTTAACAACTGAGTACTGGTAGATATGATCTGCTGTGACTTGGATGGAACTGCTTGGAAAACTGATGGGTTTCAAGGCTGGACCAAAAACAAGTACTTGAATTGTTGTATGGTTAAATGTATGATATAGTAGGATTTGAAATAGACAATGTCAGGAATAAAGAAAGTGACCAGACGAGCAATTCTGAGGTCAGTCCTGGGTTTAAAACTCTTTGGTGTGTTTGTTTCAGACATGTTTTGTCTTAGTGAACAGAGAAGAGACTGAGCCTTTTCACTGATGACACAATGTTAGCGATAGCAGTAATTGATAATAGGGGAGTCAAAGGAAAGATGGAAAAACTGAAAAGTGACAGTAAAGATGGCAGTTGAATTTCATTGCAGAAAAATGCAAAGCACTGTACCTGGGCTACAGGAAACATAGTGTGAAATATCAGATGGGGAGTGTTAATCAGTAACAGCAGAGCATAAAACAGATCTGTAAGTGTTGATCAGTCAAGAACTGGACCAACAGGAACAGAGTAAGAGGGAACTCATATTAGCCTCCAGAATGCTGAGGTGCATCAGAAAGAAAAACATAAAGGGGGTAATGCCTCAGCTATATCAGGCACTGGTCAGGTCACACCCTACATACTGTGGGAGTTTTTGAAGCTACACAAAGAATATCCGGTTGCTGGAAGGTATTCAGAATAAAATTGCCGGAAAGGTGAATGGAATGGAGAGGATCGATAAAAATGGGGTAGCTAATGCTGTTCTTATTAGAGAGGTACGGCATGATATGGGTGCATAGGATCAACTCAGGAAATTATGAAGAGGTCATCTGGAACATGAAGGAGGGACGAGAAGGAAGGGGGAAGATTAGTTTCCCCCCTAACTACTTCGCGTGAATGCACAATGGTATCCTGAGCTTAGCTGACTTGGAATTCCACTGATGGAACACCTAGTGCTCCCACTGGGTGTCAACATTATGGTGAACCAGAGCTATCTTCCCCGCCCAGTAATGGTGAACCTGCAGTGTCCACTCACTAGCATCTTCGATGGCCATCTTCTGTAGGCATCCAAGCTGTTAGCTGAATTCTGGTTGACTTTTACTTAGTGAGAGCTTTATTCCACTATGCCACATAGTTGGCCAAGGTCAGAACAGTATTCTTAAGAAGAAACATTCAGCCCCTTGAATTTATTTTCATTAGAAGACATAAGAAAAGACCTGGTTGTGGTGGATTACAAGAGGGAAGTTAGTTTACAGTGGAGTAGTATGGAAGGGCGATTACTGGCAATGTTTTATAAGATGAAAGAGAAGGTATTATGTCATGGTAGATAAGTGATAGGATGCCTTCGAAGGATGCTTTCAGTAGGAGGTAATGGGTAATAATCTTGGTGGTGAAGGCGTACCTGGGGTGATGTAACATATGAGAGTCAGAAATTAGGAAAGGTTACTACCTTAATGGTTGACTTAAATCTTCTGAAAATGTATTTATTTATTTTTTTACTTGTTAATCCCACCTATTGGCACACATAGATCTTATTTTAAGGTAACTCAGGAGCTCCGTCTGGTTAAGTGGGTTGCTCCAAGTCACCAATTTAACAAATCAAGACTAGGGGTATCAAAGCAGGGATTACAGGATTAATTTTGTTATCAGTTCATAGCATCAAACTTTTGTACTACGTTGCCAGACATTTTAATGTGTTTCTCTGGCATGCTCTGTTATGTTTTTAAATGAAAATACAGTAATTCTCACCTTGACAATAATTACCAGTTGTAATGACATTTGCTGTCTAAATTTTCAAGCAACCGCACTCTTACAGGCTTGCAGATTTCTGCAGTAGTATTCCACAGAGCTAATAGAATAGTCCTTTTTTCCAAATGCACAGTGATCTCAGAGTTGGTATGTGTAAGTTCTACAGACAGACTTTGTCCTCACATGAGGGGGTGTGGGGGGGGCTACCAACTACAAAATACAAATATAAATGACAAGCTTGATGCTAAATACTCACTCTTCTCCTGGAATTTGGTCTTTTTATTTAGTGTGACAGGACTTTAAATTGCAAGCCCCAACATTTCAGTAGGGGAGCATTTGTATACATTTATAAAATGAAGAGAAACACACGTGCACCAAGTCTATGTCAAATGTTTACATGGAGAGAGAGAAAGTGCGCTGCAGGCCCTGTCTTATAAACTGCATTAATATTCTACACCTATTTCCTTCTTTAAAAGAAACCCTGGCTTCTAACCTTTAATGGAACATTTTACACTTAAACTCAATGCTGATTTATGCTGTACAATCAGTTTTAATCACTTACTGACATATAATTATAAGCATAGCCTGCCTGGTACCCTACGTATTGTCCATTACTATTGTTTGGCAGACAGCTGTGGTTTTGACTTAGCTTTAATCACTCATCTGGGGTTATAATTGCATCCAATTGTAGTGAAACTTCATCACTTGTATCACAGTCATTAAATGTTGCAAGGCATTACTGATGCTATTATACAGGAAGTCATTTAAGCAGACCAGGTGGACCATGAGGCACTGCTTCAGTTTGGTCCCCTACAAGAATTCTGACGTGATTGGTGTAATACCACGACACATTTAAATCAGGTTGTAATTGTTAATTTCTTGAAGCAGTCTGTGCTTGTGTAATATTCTGTTTTAGAAAAACCCAAACAATTTTATCCGCAAACTGAAATACATTCTTTCTTTTCAGTTACAGTGAAAAATCAATCACTGGAAAGATAGTTTGGGGAAATGTATTATTTACAGTGCTGTTACTTATAGATTTTCAGCATATTGAATTTGTTATTAACTTCAAAGTATGCAGTTTACTGTATTGGGAGTATGTGTTGCCACTGGCAATCAGAACAGTCAAAGGCATGAAACAGAGATTCAGGCAACTTGTGATTGTGTCAACATCCACTCCAACATTTTTTATTTATGTTCTCTCTGTGCATGACCACCAGATTTTATTATGAGGAACCATTATCTTTTCAACCATTCTGATATTGCTTCTGGTATAAGACATCTAACTGTTACCTTCATACCCCCAGTCAGGCATCCTAGATGGATGTATGGCTTATGTCTATGGTTATAGCATGCATCAAGGCTTTTGTGACATGGTCATATAAATCCGGTTATGTCTGATTAACTGTCATCACTTATTTATCTATAAGGAAGGAGTACATGTATACTGGGGAGCTATGCTGTACATGCTCTGTCTTAGAGTCAGTTCTTCCATTTATCCACAAAGCTTAAAAACTGTATACAAGTGCTCTCAAACACTCACTTTTCAGGTGTGTGAGACCATGCAAAAGTCAGACTTTAATCTTTGTGATGTTAGATCACATCTAAAGATGAGCGCCAGCAGTTTAGCTTAGAAAGTAAAATGTACAGTCATAATGCTACTGCCAAGGGAAAATGCACACTGTCTTATGATTGTTTTACTTTATTTTATTCTAGAATGGCATCACACCGCTTCACATAGCTTCTCGAAGGGGGAATGTGAACATGGTACAGCTACTGCTGGACAGAGGTGCCCATATCGATGCAATAACAAAGGTAAAGCAAGAGACGGAACATAGCATCATAACAGATGTCATTAAGCAGTGTTGTGTTGGATAGTATAAATTTAGTGGAGGTGCAGTTACCAATTTTAGAATGTACTCCAACCAGTCTTATCTTGTCCTTGTTTGTTAGAAGTTTTTTGTTTACTCAGCTGTTCCCATTGCTATGTTGTTTGCATTACTTTTTAATGCTTTAGTGACTGAGATATGATTTTGTGTCATTGGTAATTGTGGTATTTGTGCATCATATTGATGCCTGGAAATATCTTATCATGTGATGCTACTTAATAAATTCCTGAATGGCAATGATCACACTGTGCATGTTCAATGGGAATTATCGGTGTATACAAATACAAATGTAAACTATCTGGACACTTAAATGCAGTGCCTGCAAACTATCTCCAAGGCTTTCCATCCATCCATCCTCAACCCCTTTTTCCCGTTTTGCACATCTGGAGCCAAGGTTTACACAGCTGAGTGGGTAGCCCTGCTGTGTAGTTCATCTGTACCACTCACTCACTCACTCACTCACTCACTCACTCACTCACTCACTCACTCACTCACTCACTCACTCACTCACTCACTCACAAACACGCTTGCACCTACGGCCAATTTAGTGTATCCAGTTCACCTACTGCATGTCTTTATAATGCTTGAGGAACCCCATATGACTGCAGGGTGGACATGCAGACTCCCCACAGAAGGCGCACCCCAGCCGAGAATCAAACTAGAGAACCTCTTGCTGTGAGGCGACAGTGCTAACTGTGTACCACCATGGCCGCCCTGTTTTTGGCACAATAAAAATCAAATTCATACTCAGATTTGTTCAAGTTTTTATAGCTAAGCCTATTGCAATAAAACTAGTTGGTATAAAAAAAAAAAAACACAAATATAAAGCAGTGGTCTGGTTGGGGTTGGTATCACAGTTGCAGATGCCAATTAATAGTCATATAAAATGAATTCAATGTATTAAAATGAAAATACACATTTTACAAACACAAAGGAGCTTCCAGTGCTGAGAAAAAAGAAGTTATGTATTCACCATAATGTTCCATGTGAATTGTCCATCTGACCTTCATTCTGTGCTTGTGGGTTTCGAACTGATCCTCGGTTCCGACTCGGCCAATTACAAAAGCTCGAGGTCTCCAACTAGCTCATGGCTTACTCCCTATCCCATAATACTCTAGGGCATTCCCCAGATCTTGTTTGCTGGTATAATAATATGCTTATATAAAAATTTCTTCATTAGTCTATAAGCCACGAAAAAGGTCAGAGAATATTAGATGCCAAATAGTAATCTCTCGATCCTCCAGTTTTTAAACAAAAAAAGCTGGGGCTAGGAGGGTGGGACGTAAAATTGAAGGTGAGATGGACAACTCACATGGAACTTCATGGTGAGTACATAACTTCTTTATGTGAAGTTGTCCTGTCTCACCTTCATTCTGTACTTCTGGGACAGTGTCCCTAGCACCATCTTTCTTGGGTGGCTTACAGGAGAACATTCTTCAGAACAGTGGACTCAAAAGAGGCCCTGTCCCTGGAGGCCAAATCCACTTTGTAATGAGTGATAAAGATATGAGGCCTTGCCCACATTGCTACCTGGAAATGGTATCAATTGGCAGTTTTGTCCGAAAGGCAGAAGAGGTCGAAATAGCCCTAGTAGAATGAGCGCTTACTTTGTCTGGAAGTTGTTTATTCACTGACTGATAGGTAAATGAGATGCAGTCTGACAACCACCTGGATAGAGTGTTTTTTGCTAATGAAGCTCCTTTCTTGCCATCTGAAAAGGATACAAACAATTGATCAGGCTTTCTAAAGTCTTTTCTTCTATGTAAATAGAAACGTAACTGTCTATGTACATCAAGTTGGTGTAACATGTATTCTGCTTATTGCCATACTTGGGGAAAAACACTGATAAGTCTATAGACTGATTTAAGTTTGATTCTGAGCATACTTTTGGTAAAAAAAGATGGGTTTGTGTGAAGTGAAACTTTGTCATTGTGAAACAACATATACGGAGGTTTGATAGATAATGCTTTTAATTCCCAAACCCTCCTAGCTGAAGTGATAGCCACTAAGAAAATTGTCTTCCAGGTTAAGAACTTCAAGTCACAAGATGATGCAGGTTCAAAGGATGGTAGAATTATATAGGATAATATGAAATTTAGGTTCCATGGAGGAAGAGATGGTTTAATTGGTGATCTTAACAGGTTAGTACCTCTCAAGAAAGATTTACAAAGTCTTTGGAACATAACATTTGGTCCCCCTCCTCCAAAATGGAAATTAGAGATTGCTGCTAACTGTACTTGAATAGTAGCTGCAGCTGCTCCCTCATTAAAAAGTTTTACTAAAAATTCCAGTATAGAAGATACAGATGCGGAAAAAGGGTGAATATGATTTTGTAAGGCTCAGGAGGAAAATCTTTTCCAGCTGCTGAAATATAATCTTCTCATAGAAACTTTGTGAGAAGAAATCAGGATATGTTGCACTGAAGTTGAAATGTTAGGCAGCCTGGCTATGTTTGGAATTGGAGAAGCCAAGCTGTCAACCTGGGGGTTTGAAGAGTTGGCTGTAGCATTCCTGATGGATGGGTCAGAAGGTCCAGCACTGGGTCCAGAATCCAAGGCTTCTCCTGAAGATGAGGCCTCAAGAAGGGGAATGGAATTTGACAAGGCCAGCAGGGGGCTATAAATATTAAGGTCCTTCCCAATACACTGGCTTTCTGGAGAACTTTGGGTGTTAATTGAAAGGGAGGGAAGGCGTAGAAGAGACCCAGGGGCCAATCGTGTAAAGTGCATCCCTTTCATTTGGCATTCATGGATGTGGCAAAAAGATCGTAGCAAGGCTGGCCCCATTTTCAGAAAATCATTTTCGCTGTCTCTTGTTTCAAGGACCACTCGTGAGGCATCAGTATTGCTCTGCTGAGTTTGTCTGCTATGACGTTGGGGTTCCCTGGGATATGCATTGCTACTAGAAAGTGTTGAGAGGAGGTTGCCATCTGCCATACTCTCAGGGCTTCTTGACAAAGGGGGTAAGATCTAGTTTCTCCTTGTTTGTTTATATACCTTACCCCTGACATATTGTCCATTTGGATCTCAATCGTTCCTAGTGGAAGAGAGTCCTGGAATGCCTGCAACACAAGAAGCACCGCTCTCATCTGTAGGACATTGATTTGCAAGTGGGACTCATGATCCTGCCAAGTGCCTTGGACCATTATTCCCTGATAATGCCCCCCCACCGTATCTGGGAAGTATCCATTTTCACTGTGGCAACTGGTTGTGGAAGAACAGAAGGTCAACCTAAAGTCACTTGATCAGAGTGAAGCCACCAACGAAAGTCTCTCCTGCAAGATTCTGTTAATGTAATCTGGTGCGACATCAGAAGTTCCTGCATGGACCATTGAGTGAAGAGCAGCCACTGTAGAATTCTCATGTGCAGCCGTGCTAAGGGAATTAAGTTTATTGCTGCTGCTGCTGCCATGGTGCCTAGTACTTTTATAACTGTCCTTGCTTGAGTCTTATAAAAAGAAAGTCTAGAACCTGCAGTCAAAGGGTTTGTACCCTCTCTGGTAGAAGGTTTACCATCATTGTTGTAATGTCTAAATCTGCGCCTATAAAAACGATATGTTAAGATGGCAATAAGGCAAATTTTTCATAGTTTATCATCCCTAGATGAGAACAAAATGTCAGAATGGTGTCTCTTGCTTCTGTTAGAAGATGCTTGGTGGTGGTGGTTAGGAGCCAGCCGTCTAGATATAGAAACACTCGGAATCCTGAACTACTGCCATACATTGTTGGGGCTGTAGTGAGACCAAAGGGCAGAGCTCGAAACTGATACTGAGTGGCTCCCAGCCGAAAGCGCAGATGACTCCTGGATGGCCTGTCCATTTTTATGTAATAGTACGCATCCTGGAGGTCTATAGAGCACATCCAATTGTCTTTTCCCAGAAAGGGAAGTATCGACTGCAGTGTAACCATTCGGAACTTTGTCTTTTTTACAGATTTGTTTAGTCTGCTGAGCTCCAGTATGGGTCTCCAGTCCCCTGTTTTCTTCATAACTAAAAAGAATCTTGAGTAAGTCCCCTTTAAAGAATCTTGAGTAAGTCCTGGATCCTATCTGGTCTGCGTGGACCGATTGGATGACTCTTTTTTTTTTTTTTAGCAACTTGAGTATTTTTAGGGTTGCTTGATTCCTTTAACTGGGTGGAACATCTGGAAGTTTTTTTTATACACAGGGCAGAGATTGAAAAGGGTATGGAGTAACCTCTGGATATTATACCTTGCACCCACTTGTCTTTTGTGATTTTTAGCCAGGTGTCTGGGTACAAGGATAACTGACCCCCAACTGCCTCCAACAAGGACAGATGTGCCTCCCTTCAGGAGTTCTGAAAGGGCTTACCAAAGTAGGATTCTCTGTCGCTATGGTTTTGCAGATCCCCTCTGCCGTGTGACCGGTATCTTCCATTATTGCTTCCCCCTCTGCGCCTGGTGGAAGGCTCACCATGTGTATCTTGAAAAACTCTCTGGGATTTTCAAAACCACATTTTTCCTCCCTTTTGGCCTTTAGGGCAAGGCCTAGAAGGTGTGGAAAAATGGATTCCAATGACAGAGAGAGGTTTTCTTTCCTGTTCACACCTGGTTAGTGTGTCTTTGACCTTAGGTCCGAACAAGGATGAGCCATCGAAGGGGGCGTTAACGAAGGATGACTTGCAGGGTTCCACAAAGTTACAGAAGCACATCCAGGAATGTCTCCTAAGGGAAATTCCTGAAGCTGCTGACCTACTCGCTCCATCGGCTGCATAAGAGACGAACCTCATGGATGAGTTAACTACAGAATTTAAGGTGTAGAGCTGGTAGGACACTTTATCTTGTACCCCAGCAGCTGTTGAGCCATGGAGAGTATCTAAGCTCCTTCAAGAGATCTCTCTGTAACCTGGTGAAGTGTGCAAGATATTTCAGGGACCTGAGAGTAAAGGTCGCTGAAGAAAACATGTACTTTCCATATCTGTCCAGCGTACGTGACTCTTTGTTTGGGAAGTGGACAGAAGAGGACGTTTCCGACAACTCCTCCTTGGTGGTCGCCACTACCACCATAGCATCTACTGGAACACCTTTTGTAAGGAAGGTTTTATCCTCAGGGGAAGTGATGAATTTATTTCGCTGCAGGGGACAGACTCCACTAAGCCTGGAGACTCCCACGCCTTTTGACAAACTTAATCCATAAGTTTGTCGAAAGGCAGAGACACCCAAGTGGCAGAAGGCCGAGACCCAAAGGCTTTCAGGTAGACAGACTTATCATCAGAAGTGTTGATGGGCTTCCAGCCGCCTCTCTGCATAATGATTTCTAGGATGTCTGCAAAGAAGACATCCTCAGAGGCAACTGTGGAAACCCTTCTGACTCATTGAGGTCTGTGTCTGATGTGATCGACTCATCTGGGGAAGTCCATATGCTTCCTCTTGCATAATCTCTTGTGAGGGACCTCTTCAGAAGGGCATTCTGGTGAAGAGAAGGGTTCACCCACTGGGGCATCCTGAGGCCTTGGGTCTCCACGTCTGTGTGGAATCAGTTGTGCTGAGTCAGACACCGGCCAAGAGGCTTCCCCGGCACCAAGGGGGTTGGGTGTGAAGCTGATGTAGGAGCCGAGCTCACCCGCGCTGAAGCTCCGAAAGGCAAGTTTGGATCAGACCGTGTTCCCCGTACCTGACTGGAGAGCATCAGCTCCTAGACTCTTCGAGCTCAGATGGCACCAAGGAAGTTGGAGCAGAAGTTAGAGCCATAGATCCTGAAGCAGGTCTTGGCTCCGACAGTTCCAAAACTATCAACTCCATGCATTCTAGCTCCAAGGCCCTGAGATGGGTCAGAGGAGGAACAGATAGTGAAGGGGTAGGTCCACTTGGCTCCGAAGCCTACTGGGTCGGTTCCAACAAAAATTTGGCTAATGCCAGTGTACTTAAGAGCTTCTGCACCACACGATCCACATCTTCATCTGCCAAACTCCTGGAGAACTGAGAAAAGGGGACAGGAGATCTCAACCTCTGTATTATAGGTGATCTTAAAATCAGAGATACTGGCTACTTTAGTTCCATCAGCTCCAAAACAAGAGGAGCTGAGGTAGAAGGTTTTTCTGGCCCAACGGATTTCGCGTCCAATTGAGGTCATTTTTTAAATTTTAGTTGAAGGTTCAGATTGGTCTGAAGAAGACGAAGACCTTTTAGTTGACTTCTCAGATCTAGAAGGACGGGAAGAGGTTTTATTTAATGCGCTCTGACCTTTTTCTAAGGATTCCGAAAAAGAAGTCTTTAACAACCCTCTCAGTATAAGTTTATTTTTTCTTTCAAGAAGAACCCTTGAACAAAATGAATGGCATATGGAGCATGACTCCTATAAATGTACTGCTACAAGGCAATAGACACATTCAGTATGACTACCCGTTAAAGACAACTTTTGAGAGCAGTTAGCACATTTTTTAAACCCTGATGGTTTAGTGTCCTTTGATTGCTTAGACATACTATCAGCAAAATCAGCACAAATCAACAACAGCGGAATCTAAAGCCTAAAAAAGTCTCGTAAGTTAAATGAGCTATTTAGGTAGGGAAAACAGAAGAAACACCAGAAACTCCCGTTTTTTTTTTTTTTTTTTTTTTTTTTCCAGAACAAAAGCACAGCACACAGGAAAAAATTCTCCAACTGAAAGGAGGCCGAGTTGCTCTCTAAATTAAATGAGCTGACTCTGAAAAAGAGGGTCAAACCTTTTTTTTTTAATACAGAACAAATGCACACCACACAGAAATAAAGCCCTCTAACTCAAATGGGTTTAGTCACTCTCTAACTTTATTTAACGAGGATACAACTAAACCCCTGTACAGAAAAACTCTAGAAATTCCTATAAACTAATAAGTAAAACACAGCACGATGCTAAGACTGTAATTTAAAATCCATACACACAGAAAAGGCCGGGATAGGGGTGAAACTTTGGGCCTTATGACAAACGATGGCCCAAAAGGAAACAGCAAGTAACAGATACAGCCTAATACTGTGACTTCTTCTTCTTCTTCTTTTTTTGGCTAACAAAGTCAAATGACTAATAGAGTAACAGCTATAAAGACTTTATAGGAAGAGTAGAAGGTTTGAATGTATGACATAAATTCAAAAGTTAACTTAGCCAGAGCCAGTTGAAAAGACGCCTGATCTGTTTAGCGGAAAACAAGATCTGGGGAATGGCATAGAGCATCATGGGATAGGGAGCTACGACCTTGTTAGAGACCATCTAGAAAAACCCAAGCTTTTGTAATCAGCCCAGTCAGAACCAAGGATTTGTTCCGAACCCACAAGTACAGAATGAAGGCGAGATAGGACCACTTCACATCAAAGAACATTTCTTTGGATTAGAATGCTAGAAGCTCACCCATGTGAATTCAAGCAAGTCAGCTGTATAATAAGTTCCAGGTGTGTGGAGCCTTTTAAAAATAGACCAAATTCCAAATAAATCAGGTGTTGCTCTTGAAAATAGCAGCAGTCCGAACATGACAAAGGAGAGAACATGCTAGACAGTAGGACTGAAATTCCTCAAGTGAGAATACCAAGATTCAAGTGGGGCAAAATATGCCAGCTTGAGTATCTTATAATCCATAAACAAGCAGGTATACAGCGTACGTACTGCAGGATCCTGATAATATAATAGTGATGTGATGTACAAGTTAATTAAGTTCAGCAATGGAATCAAGAACTAGGCTCAGTCAGGCTTGTTCTATTACATAGAAATGCAAGGTACAGAAAATTGTAGCAATCCAAATGGGACAAAACCAAGGCTTGAATAACCATGGCTTAATCTTCTGACAGAAGATGTTTAGTCCTGGCTGTGTTTCTTAGATGGTAGCAGAAGGACTTTGTAGCAGCAGGCATCAATCTTAATGTGAGCTTGTTATCAACAGTAACTCAGTTTGTGAGGAAGCTTCACAGATATTTTGCCCAGTCTCATAAATAATGTGACTGCACAGTAGATGGTGAACCAGTCTGCATATTAGTTCTCTTCATAAAAGAGAATCATGCTAATGATATGCCGTGGACAAAAGTACATCAGTAATTATGTGTCAGGAAGGGTTGACATAGTAAGCCCCTCCATCTCAATATTGGGCAGGCTTGCAAAGGGTATTACATAGTTGCTTCAGCTTGACTTCTAGGTTAACATTAAAAATAGTGCTAAGTGTTGAATAAATTATAATGGTGTGATTTGAGGAAAAAGAAGCAGGTTATACCTGTCTTTTTGTTGCTTAGCTGCTCTGCAGATATGAGCAGGTATAATTCATGAGCATTATCCCCTTACTGCTGATGTATACTAAGACGCTTTCATTTGCATATCATTATATCAGGTGACCTGTTAATGATCACAGCATGGTTGGTTGATATTGGGTTGACACACATACCTAAGTATTGTGACTGGTTGTGTGGTGTGGATTGAGTGCACAGTAGTGCAAGTGGAACTTTGGTATTTACACAACTGTATAATACTTAACTTTGGAATTGTTGGATGTGTTTTTAAGCTAATATTGTTGCCCGGGCAGATTATGCTGAATATCATCATCAATGTAACATGGCAATCAGTCTGAAATTTTTCCGGTGACTCCCTTCCTCAAAATACAGCACTTCCTGTACCATTCTATCATATGTGTATCACAAAGTTTGGGAGTACAGTAACATGGTCTACATTTTGTGAAGTACATAGTGTTTTTTCTCCCATCTAGCTGATCTATGCATTTCAGACTATATCTGTGAATACTGCTTTCAGGCTCAGATAACTTTGTGTCTGTAACCCTGTAAGAATTGCTTAGGGAGGCAGACAGGTAGTCTTTCCAAACATATCATGTATCACTGCGGTGACTGTCTTAGATGTGTTATGTTTAAAACAGTCACAGTTCATGGGCTCCGAGGTAAGTACTAGGCCCTTGTGAACCACTGTAAGCCTAGCCAGTTTCCATTTTTATGCTCAAACTAACCTATCCCATTTGATTATAGACTGGTCTTACCCCTTCCATGGTTGATAAGTATATATTACCACGGATTATACCATACCAAATTTGAGGGGACCCATTAATGGGATTTTCATATCCTGAGACAAGGAGAAGTAGGGATGCACATCATTAGAATAGCAGTGATAATGCCATGGTCTCCTGAAAAATGAGTTCTTCCAACGGCAGCATGTAAAACAGATTTTAGTGTCAACAGCCAGACATTTAGGAAGCAGATTAGGACTAGGACGCCTCTGGGGAATCTTCAGTAATTGTGCAGTTGCAACAAAAGTATTCCATAGTCAACCTTGTCAAATGTTGCTGAGATTAGAGGGGACCATATCAAACAGTCATATTTATTTCTGCCCACTAGGAGGTTACCCATAGCTTTAAAAAAGGCAGTTCCCCTTCTGTGTCTCATCCCAAATTCTGGTGGAAATGACACCCCGATGTTATATTCCTTGATCTCGGAATTATGCTGCACATATGTCGTCTTCTGGAGAGCCTTACTGACAAATGGACGGTTTCAGATCTGTTGGTAGCTGTCAGGATCATCAGCATCTAATGTGGATTTCTTGAGTGTTGGGGTTACTAAGGCATACTTTAGTGAATATAGAAAGTTACCACACTTGAGAAGAAGAAAAGATTGACTTGTAGCCAAATGGATCGAACATGGGTTTAGAATGCATATGTTGTAGCTTGAAACCAAGCAAATAAATTACTGACGGTCAAGCAAATGAAATTCATCTTGATACAAAGAGTCCAAAGTACCATCAGCCCCTGGCAATACCTCAGTCCTTCCTAAGTGAAGCCGGATTAAGTGCAGAACTTAAGATGGAATTTTACAGAGGAGACAGACTTTTAGGCAGCAAGACAAGCTACCCTGTACAGTCATCTGCCACTTGTAAAATCATAGCCAGTCAGTTGTCCACAATTGGTATATCCATGGACAGAAACATATTCTTAATATATATTTTTAGTTCATACTTGTCTTAATGCTTGCCCATTTGAAACGTGTTTTACAAAAGGCAAGCATATTGCCACTAGAGCTTTTTTCCAGTCCTTCTTAATGCATGGAGCTCAAACGTAAACCATGGCTTATGTACTGTGAGTGCAATCAGGTATATAGACGTGGGGCAAATTAATCCATAGAAGATGTGCAGGCTGTACTGTAGGCTGAGGTAAGTGAATGTGATTCATCTTTACTGTACCCCAGTAGAAACTAGTTCAAAATAGGAAAGAGTACCTGACTGGTGACAGCCTTTTTGTACTGTACCAGGTTAAGGGGCTGCAGCCAGTGATACCACTGAGTAGGTCATTTTATTCACTTAGCTAGGAATATGAGAATACTGCTGACTTTACAGTTTATTTTGGTCTTTTTTGTCAGGACAGTATTTTGATGAGACTGATGACTTATTGCACATCATTTTGCTCAACCTGGAAGTAAAATTATATAGACCAATAACTTGCCTTTCGACGATGTAAAAACTATGTACTGGAATTGATGCAGACAGACTCTATAGTAATTTAGAAGAAAACTCAATTATGGCAGTAGTACAAAAGGGCAATAAAAGAAAGTCATATGGCACAAAGGATCATTTGTTGTTAAATAAAGTCATAGTGGAGAACCGCAAAAAGGGGAAGAATCAAGTACGACATGGATTGACTACAGAAAAGCACTTGATAGTATCTAGTATTTATGGATAAAAGAGTGCTTAAAAATGTATAAGATACACCCCACACTGACTGACGACATTACAGTGACCAGGAAACAGTGAGGACCACTTTGTAATTAAGCCATAATAAAGGACAAATTATTATTCCAGGGATAAAAATTCAAAAGGGGATATTCCAGGGTAGCTCTGTCACTGCTGCTATTCTGCCTTGCCCTTAACCCATTAAGCTGTCTACTTATCAGCTTAGGCCATGGCTATAATTTGGCTCTTAGAAAACAACATAGTGTAAAGACTTCTCATCTTCTCTTTGTCAGTGATTTGAAACTATATAGATCATCAGATGAGGAACTGAAATTACAACTGTAAGTTGTCAAAACTTTTTCAGATGATATAAGAAAGTCATTTGATCTTGGTAAGTGTGCAAAAGCAACCTTTAAAGCAGGAAAACTGTAGCACCAAGAAAACATCAGTTTGGGAAAAGAATGTGATATAAAAGAACTTGAGCAAGAGGGAGTATATAAATATTTGGGAATTGATAAAGGATCAACAATAAAACATGAACAAATGTGAATAAAACTTAGTAAGGAGTACTTTAGAAGACTTAAATTAATCCTGAAAACAGCATTGACATCTAGGAACAAATCCAGGCTATAAACCAATTTGCTCTTCCTGTCCTAACTTACAACTTTGGAGTGACTGACTGGCCCCAAAATGTGTTGGATAGATTAGATAGGAAAATAAGAAGGATGCA
Organism: Protopterus annectens; assembly: GCF_019279795.1. Classification (NCBI taxonomy): domain Eukaryota; kingdom Metazoa; phylum Chordata; order Ceratodontiformes; family Protopteridae; genus Protopterus; species Protopterus annectens. Next base: position 453,226,140 of record NC_056743.1, read on the forward strand.
AGGCCATGGAACGTGTTATCATGGAACTTGTAAACAAAGACACTGGCAAATTTCAAACACTGGACCCCACCCAGTTTGGGTTTGTGAAGGGCTGATATTGTCTCCTAAACCTGACTGACTTCTTCAAATCAGTCTCCAGAGCTGTGGACGAGGGTAAGGCGGTCCACACAGCCTATCTGGACCTCACCAAGGCCTTCAACACCATTCCCCCACTCTGGAATCATAGATAAACTTACTAAGCTGGGCATTAATCCCTACATCACTCGATGGGTTGCCAACTGGCTTACTGACAGAACCCACACTGTAAAAGTAGCTGACTCCAAATCCAGCTCCAGACAAGTGACAAGTGGAGTACTTCAGGGTTCAGTCCTGGGACCGTTATTGTTTGGCATCTACTTCTCTGAAGTACAGGCCAACACTAAGGGACTCTGGCTAACAAAGTTCGCAGATGACTGCAAAACTGGGAGCCATTACTGAATCCCCAAATGATGTGGATATTTTACAAAAGGGCCTTACAAAAACAGATGCTTAGTGCCAGAGCCATGGGCTCAAGCTCAATGCCAAGAAATGTATAGTTATCCCCTTTGGGAAAAAACATGTACCTGTGAATTACCACATAGGGGGCAGTACACTAAACACAAAAAGTGTGATAAGAGACTTAGGGACACAGATGAACAGTGGTCTCACCTTCGATAACCACATCGCCACAACAGTCAGGAAATTCTTCTATATGGCACACCTCATCACTGAAGGCTTTTCATCCAGAAATAAGGAGGTCATTGTCCCACTGTACTCATCCCTCATTAGACCCGTTATAGAATACAACACCCCATTTGATATGTACCTCTAAAGACATCTGCAACAACTGGAAAGGCCGCAGAAATACCTTACTAAAAGAATCACAGGCCTAAAGCAGATGCCCTGTGCTGACCGTCTAAAAAAACTCCAGCTATACTCTGTCACATATTGTCTATTCAAAAGCGATCTCTGCTTAACATACAAGGCCATGTTAAACCCAGAGCTGTTGGACATGCTACACTTAAAGAAATCTCAATCCCTCAGAGCCACATGCTCCAGGGATCTAAACCTTGTCATCACAATGAACAAAACATGCTGGAGGGACAGGTTCCTGACCCACAGACTCCCCAGACTCTGGAACAGACTGCCCATACATGTCAAGCAGACTGCCTCTGTGGCCATCTTTAGAAGGAACCTTGACGACTGGATGGGAGATAGGAATTTCACCCCGGGGATCATGTCAGTCGCCCTGATAGACAGGGGTCCAGGGAAGTAAATAGTGTGGGAAGAAATAGCCTGGGAATTGTTATGGCTAGACTTGTATAGGCCCTAGGGCCGATAGCCTAGTACCAACCTATGAACCTATGCTTCATGCTCACCAAATGATTTATAAAAATCAGTGCATACCAAGATTATATATTCCCCATTTGGAAAGAGGGATGGGCCTCCTTGAAATTGATTACACGTACAGATCTGCAGTTGTGGGACTCCATACATATCTGCTGATCTCACAAGACCCAAATGTAGTGAAAGTTTTGAAACATAAGGAGAATAAATCTAAGATGACTTCTCTGCTTAATTTAGCAGAAGCATATTGGCGTCAAGCAGGAATGGAAATCAGACCAGAAGTAGATAAACAAAACAGGTGCAACGGAATGTGCCAAAAAACAAAAGAAAGAATATAAGGTGAAGGGCCAGATGAGAAGGCAAGAAATGTGGAAAATGTATAAATATAGTTGCAAGTATGGAAAACTTCTGGAAGAACCTCATATTGATCAGGAACGAATGCAGGAATGGTTAAGGAGAGGTGAATTCAAACCAAATTATGAAAGGTTAATATTGACGGCACAAGATAGTGGGCTGCGTACACGTTGGTTTACAAAGTCCATTGAACATGTTGGAGAAACAGACAAATGTAGGTTTTGCAAAACAGAATTGGAAACATTCACACACCTCATTGCTGGTTGCGACATACTAACAACAGAAGGACTGTATACTGAAAGGCATAATAATGTGGCAAGACTGCTGCACTGGGAATTGTGCAAACATTATGGTACTGAAGGGGCTGAAGAACACTGGAAACTTAAGCCACAAAGCATCATAGAAAATTATGAAGTTTACATCACATGGGATCATCCATTACCAACAGTTCAAAAGATAGATGCTAGAAAACTGGATATAGTGGTCCAAGAAAAGAAGACCAAAGTAGCATTGATCAGTGAAATTGCCACAACCAGTGACTACACTGTCCTACATACAGAGAAACACAAAGTCATAAAATATTAGGATTTGCAAGCAGAAATGAGAGCAATGTGGAAGAAAGATACCCAGATAGTTCCAGTAGATTTAGGAGCAATGAGTCTTATAAAAAAAAAAAAAAGAGTCTACAATCATATTTAGATATGTTACCAATACATGTAACTCTGTACGAATTGCAGGAGTCATTACTGGGCATATTGCATGTGCTGCGAAGAGCACTTTTGTCTAACATCAGAGAGTGAAACAATATTAATTTCATGAACTTTAATTGCACTTCGACTTAGGAATGGGGTCCATTCCTGTCATGCTGTTAGAAACCCAAAAGATTTGGAGAAATTAAAAAAGGAAGTGCAACTCTGATCATGATGTGTTTGTGTCGTTATGAATAGCCTGCTGCTGGCTTACTTGTTTACTTCAGCATTTTCACTAGAAAACTGTTGTGGCAGAGATCGGATACCCCACAGATGAGGAACGTAGGAGTCTGCCTTTACAATTTTTCCCAGTATTTATAGTGGCTCACTTTATCTAGTTTATTTTGCTGCCATGATTTGTAATTCATTTTCAAGATCTAGAACAATGACTGAAAACTAACAGTGAAATATTTCCATATATCTGCAGATATTATGATTTGTTTATGAAAAAGATCAGGAACATATTAGATTAGATAGATATTCAAAAGCCAGAAAGGAGTGTGCTGTACTGCAATTAAAGTGAAGATGTACAAATGGAATTAATTTTCCTAAGCAGATACTTACAACTTCATTTGACAGTGAAGATAGCTGGTATGAGAGAGAAAAAGCAGTGACTTGGGAACGGATATTATATATTTAAGAACCTGGAGAAATGGAAGAATAAGATTTGTAGTTAAATGCTGCATTGCTAGAACAGAAAAGCCACAATCATCTCTAGTGTATGTGCATCTTAACACATCATCTTCAGACCAAACCTTTAGCTGGATTGTATTTGGTTATATATCCTACGTCTGAAATCATGGTCATCACAAAAGAGGAAATACTAACTACTTACTGTACATATCCAGGTTCATAGGTTCATAGGTTCATACTAGGCTATCTGCCCAAGGGCATTTATAAGCCAAGCCCATAGTTATGTGGCTTTCGCCACCCCTTTAGTTTGAATAAAAACTATGCCTATCATTTTTCTGTGCCTCTGTCAAGCAGTGACACTGAAGTAATCCCTGGGGTATATCTGCGATCTCCCATCCATTGGTCAAGATTCCTCTCGAACAAGGCCAGCGAGGTGCTCTGCCTCACATGTACCGGGATTTTGTTCCACAGCATAGGGAGTCTCTGGGTGATGAATCTGTCCCTCCAGCACATTCTATTTATAACCGTGTCAAGGTTTAAGTCTCCCGTCCTTGTGGTTCTGAGGGATCTAGATTTTTTGAGGTGAAGCATATTCATCAAATCTGGGTTTGACATGGCCTTATATGTCAGGCACAGGTCACCTCTGAGCAAGCGGTATGAGACTGAATAGAGCTGGAGTTCTTTCAGTCGGGCAGCATAAGACATATTTTTGAGACCCTTTATCCTTTTGGTGAGGAACTTTTGGGGCCTTTCAAGCTGCAGCAGGTGTCTGGTCAGATACATTGCGAACGGGGCATTGTACTCAATCATAGGTCTAATGAGTAATGAGTACAGGGGTACGATGACCTCCCTTGATCTAGATGTGAATCCCTTCATGATCAGGTGGGCGATATAGAAGGTTTTCCTAACTACTTTAGCAACATGAGTGTCAAACGAAAGGCTACTGTCAACTTGGGTCCCCAAATCCCTGATGACTTTTTCTGTGCTCAGTGGATTGCCACCTATATGGTAGCTAGGGGTAACCTTGTTTTTCCCAAAGGGTATGACTATGCATTTTTGGCGTTTAACTTCAGGCCATGGCTCTGGCACCAGTTATCCGTTTCTGTGAGGCCCTTCTGGAGGATATCTGTGTCAGATGTGTTTTCGACTATGGCGCCCAGTTTGCAGTCATCTGCAAACTTTGTCAGCCATAACCCTCCTGTGTTTGCTTGTACTTCAGAAAAGTAGATGCCGAACAAGAGTGGACCCAGGACTGAGCCCTGTGGGACACCACTTGTGACAGGCTTTGAGTCTGACATGGCTCCAGCAACTCTGACCCTGTGGGTTCTGTCACTTAGCCAGTTTGCAACCCATCTTGTGATGTATGGGTTTACATTCAAGCTGATGAGTTTTTCGATGATACCTGAGTGGGGTATTGTGTCAAGGCCTTTGCCAGGTCGATGTAGGCTGTATGGACTGCCTTTCCTCATCAATGGCCTTGGTGACTGTCTCGAAAAAGTCAACCAAGTTTAAGAGGCAGGATCTGCCTTTGACAAAGCCAAACTGGGTTGGATCCAAAGTCTGCAAGTTCCCTATGTCTTTATTTATGAGTTCCATTATGATCCTCTCCATGGCTTTGCAGATAAGGCTTGTCAAGCTAATGGGGCGGTAATTTCCAGGGTCTGTGGAGGCACCGCCCTTATGAAGTGGGACCACAGTCGCCGTGCGCCACTCCTTGGGTACGTATCCTGAGGTGAGGCTAAGATTAAACAGCTGTCCTAACTGTGGGTTTAATTCCTCGTTGAGTTCATGAAGCATACAGCCGGGGACACCATCCGGTCCCATGGATGCTGTGTTTTTTGCCTTAGTGAGGGCAGTTCTCACCTGGGCGTTGGAGATGTTTGGGGGGCTACAGTCCTCTGGAATAGATATCTCTCCTTTTGGGGGGGGGGGAGAAGTTTGCACTGAACCTGTCAGCAAGTATGTTAGCAATGTGTGTAGGTTCAGTAATTTTCACATCATTTTGAACTAATTCTGAGCATATCTGGGAGTTTCCTCCTAGGTTTCTAACATAGCTAAAGAAGGCCTTATGATTGTCTTTAGAGTCCTTGGCGATTTTTCTCTCAAAATTTGCCTTGGATGATTTTATGAGAGCTCTTAGTTTTTTACTTATAATGATCAAAGGTGTCTTACCTTTCAAGGATTTTGCTCTATCTTGTAGTAGCTTCCTCCTTTTGTTGTAGAGCTTGTTTATGGCTGGGGTCCACCAGACTGGATGCTTGCCTTTGGTACAGAGAGTCTTAGTTTTGTTTGGGATTGCCTGATCCATGCAGTCCTGTAGGTGCTGGTAGAAGGCATTTGTAAGTGATTCAGCGGTTTGAGTAATGTTTACCACTGGCTCAGGGGCCTTAAAGGAGACCACACTAGTTTTAGAAGTGTGAAATCGGCTTTTGAGAAGTTTTTCACTGTGGTCTTTTTTGTTTCAGGTGGGGCGGGATGAGGACCTCCAGCGAGATTAGTTTATGATCTGATCTCACCAGTGAGGGTATACTTCGGTGTTGAACATTTTGATCCCATGTTCGTGATGATGAGATCAAGTATGTTTTCTCCTCTTGTGGGGATGGTGACTAGTTGTTCCATGGCATTTGAGTTTATGAACTCCAGGAATCTTTGGGTTAGAGTGTTCGGGCTTGAGTAGTGTTCCCAGTCTATATTAGGGTAGTTGAAGTCACCTAGTATGATGGTGTTTGGAGATACATTTATCCCTCCAATGTTTTCAGGAAGGCCATGTGAGGTTCCTGAGTTTGAGAGGGTGGCCTGTAACATGCTACAAATTGCAGAGCAGTCTTGCCTATGGTTAATTGCACCTGGATGGTCTCCGATGCAACGTGCGTTGCCACCAACCTTGAGGTGTGGGTGTCCTTTATGAATATGGACACCCTCCTTTCTTGGTGTTGTCCGGATTTTGGGGCCGGAATGCATGATATGAGGTGAAACCTGTTAGTGCTGGGGTGCTCTCAGGAGCCTTGAACCAGGTTTCTGTCACAGCACAGACATCGATGTTCTCCATATTGAGAAGGGCCTCGAGTGCGTGCATCTTGAGATTGAGACTTCTGGCATTGAGCAGCATTACCCTTAGTTTTTTTTCCTTTTGGTGTTCTAGGGTGGTAGGTTTAGAATTTGAGCCTTGCCTAAAAAGGCACTATGGGGTGGCAATAGCCTTTGCCAATATCCGGAAGCCCAGGGTGACAGGTGCAAGCCGTCCCTTGAAGCAGCGTGACTTGTCCAGCATGTCATCCCAGGCAGACAGACATTGGATCCCCTTTGAATGACACCAGAATTTAAGCCAATTATTAAAGCTGATCATCTTATCACTGTATTGTGGCATCATTCTAGGTGAAGGTAGGATACTGCTCAAGGTCAGGGTCATACCTGCCTGGGCTACATAATCAGAGAGCTCCTCGATGTCCCTTTTCATGTAGTCCAAGGAGGTATGTCTCAGGTCGTTGACACCAGCGTGGACAATGACTGAGTCGTACTTGTACCTGCTGTTGAGAGACCTGAGTGCTTGCGTTATGTGGTGGATTCTAGCGCCCGACAGGCAGCTTACTGTGACCTTCTCCTTACTCAGTCTGGTGAGCGGGACGTCAGTGTGTCTGACTATGGAATCACCAATGACAAGTGTGTCTGGCATTTTGTTTGGCCTTAAGGGCTGTGACTGTTTGACACTCTGACTGTGTGGTCTATGTGTTGCATGTGTTGGGTCGTGAGGTGGTAGTTGTTTGGGTGTCTGCTTTGGTGGCCTCTGCTGTTTTGGTAAATTTTTGATCAGAGCCTCCGAGTATGTCTTTGTGTGAGTATGTGTATGATTTGTTGTGATGGTACCATGTGTGACTGGGTATGTATTGTGTGTGGTTACCTTCTCCTCCTGTCTGGTCTTGCCAGTCCTATGTTGAGAGAGCTCAGCCTCCAGTTTGGCCGTATAGTTGCATCTCTCGCATGTATTTGTGTTTTGTGGGAGAAGGAGAGGATTGTCTGTGTACATGAGGCAATTGTAACATTGCCTCAATATTCCCAGGTTCACCAGTTGAGCTGGAGAGGACACTAGCAACTGATCCCTCGACATACTAGAAGTAGTAGATAAAGAGACTTTCAAAGGACTCCGGGGGAAGTGGGTTTTAGGCTGGTGGGGTACTATCTATAATAAGAGTGCTTTATCAAGGTGCAAGTACTGTAGGAGTAAGTGCTAGGCTTTACAGATAGAGAATAGTCTACTTGGGAATCAAGTAGAGATGAACTTTTCAGTTATAGGATATGCTGGTTAGATCAGCAGTACAGCTCGAGGAAGGTAGTTCTAAGGGAAAATTTGAAGAGTGGAATTTAGATGGCCCGAATAGTTTAACCTTGTTTAACCGCCGCTGCTCTTGTGTGCAACAGTGGCAACTCCACGCTAAATCACGCTAACGCGCGTTTAGCGTGTTTTATAAGCAGGGGGCTGAAGGGAGCTAGGAATTGGCCCAAAACTCTGAAACTGGACTACTCTAGTTCAGTAAGGTGGGAAAACAAGAGATTTTTTTTTTTTTTTTTTTTTACAGAGACAAGGAAAAAAACAGACAGTAAATGCTTTTAAGCGGCTAGCACACTTGAGTGTGTTAGCCTACAGGTAAAATTAAGCAACAAATAACTTTTTAAGAGTGCAAAACAGTTAATCAACACAAAAACAGTTTAAATAGAATGCAGAGCTGTATAAACAGGCTAACATGCAGTCGCTAAGCAGTAAATATTCAAAAAGCCAGAAAAAATACTTAAATCAGTTATAGCAAATACAGTTATAACAAATGCTCTGAAATATACTGTATATTTCCAATATGTTTGAGAAGGACAGTCAGAACACAAGAAGGTTCAGGCGAAAAAGAAAAAAAAAAGTTTTGTTTTACTTTTTGAAAAGGGAAAAAGGAGGAACAGAAGGCCTTATCAAATGTTCTCTCTGTATTAAGAAGAATGAGCTAATGACACTAGACTGGGAGGTGTGTCACAGTAGGGGCGGGCAACTGCAAAGCCGCCAAGTATAAGAGCAAGACACCAACAGGTAGGGAGGGTGGGACAAAATAGCCTAAGAAAGCAGTACAGAGTCAAATGAAAGTTTTTAAACAGATAAGGATTTGTGAAGATTCTGAATAGACAAAGTGCTTTATATATATTAAATTGGAAAAACAGTAATCTGTAAAAATAATCAAAAGATACTTATATTTTGTAGCTCAGTTGCGGTCAAACAACTTCTCCAGCCTGCACTGTGTGCAAAGACACCAAAGTTAGGGCAAGACCAGATCAACAACTTTTTTTTTTTACAAGAACACAAAAGAACCAGCCCCCACTAGCCAAGAGATAATTACACAGAGTAAATGTTTCAGTTTATACAATAGCCTAAGACAGCAAAGCACTGCAGAGTCAAATGACAGTTTTTAAACACTAGACAGCAGAAACAACCACTAAAGCAAGACAGAAGATAGTTGTAATCATCTCAAAGACCAAGCACTATGACTTTCAGCAAACTGATGTAAGAATAGAGTTGTTGGTATAATGATTCTTAACTATGCTGGAGAGAGTTATTTTATAGTGTGTATGTGTGTGTGTGTGTGTGTGTGTGTGTGTGTGTGTGTGTGTGTTGGGAGGGGGGGTGATAGCAAACTGCTTGACTTTGTCTCATGCTGAAGCTGTTCTACAGGCTGTAACACATTATCACATTTGATATGATACAGCTAGTTATTGCCTTTCTTGAAAGTTTGTTCCTCAAGTTCCAAATAAAAGTTAAAGTCCTCCTGTATTATGGGAAAGCTCTGTGGCTTTTTCTGTAGCTCAGGCATGTTCTCTGCATGGACTGTATTACTGTTATAAACATGAGTCAGAGTAAGCAAAGAATGGTGATGTCTGCCTTGTAACTGAATGAGTTATTATCACTAACTACTGCAGGGAAGAATGAGAAAAAAGTACATAAGTAAAGTGGCAAGCCTTTGAATAAAGTACCGTTTAAATCAAGATTTCATGAAAGGCTGACCCATACACAGTCTAATTCAAGTAAGAGGACGTCTTTTGCATGCATTAAGTTGCTTTATGAAGAGACCAAAAAAAATTATACCTCGTTGTAAATTATATAAACCATACACATTTATTGTACATCTTGGTCGTTATAGTCACGGCAATGACACAACTAATCAAAGTGATACATAATATGTTTATTTTGAATTAAAAATGCATTTTTATAATAAAAGTCAGATTTGCCTTCCCATTACCAAAAGCATGGTCCCATATGTATCTGCTCACAGAGAAAACAGAATATGGCATAGGCCTTAGATCTCCTATTTCAGTGGTCTGTGTGGGCATGTATATTTTGTGAAGTGTAGCTGTATAGAAGATGGCGTGGAGGCTGATGGGGGTTGTTCACAGAAAACAAAGCTGCTTGATCAGGTGTAATGCAAAGGTTTTGTTAAAATACACACTGAACATATCATTTAAGCAAAATGGTACATTGGCATTGTATGAGTTGTCATAAAGTGGCATTTCAAGAGTGCGTAAAATGACAGTGTGAAACACAATGAGCTTAGATGATGCAGTCTGCTCAGCTCAACTGATAGATTTAATTGCCACAGGCATTATTCAGCTTATTACCCTAAAGATTTTCCTAGGGTCTTACTACTCCCCCAGTTCCCTTGTTGGTCTGTAGGCCTTAAACCCCAGATCTCACTTGCCACTAAAAAGCTCACATGTGAATAACAAAGAAAAGAAGGGAAAAGGTAGAATGACTCTATCAAAATATCAAATAGAGAAAACTATAAGTTAATTAATATATTATCACTGTTAGAAGAGTATAGGAAAGGGAAAAGGTGTGCAGATAAATATAAAGGAAAAGTACCAAATAAGCATTTCAATCATGACCCAAAAAGGTTTCACAGAAACTTGGGAAACAAGGCAAAAGGAATAGAAAGACCACCAAAAAAGATGAGAGAGGTACATTTTGGAGAAGTATTTATGAAGACACTAAAGAACACAACAAGGATGCTGAATGCGTAGATGAATTAAAAGAAGCAATAATGAGCTCTAATGTAGAGGATATGAAATGGATAAAGTATCCACCAGACAAAATTAATAAAAATTCCTAACTGGAAAACCACAGACCCAGGCACTGAACCAAACTTCTGGCTGAAGTTTTAACATCTTTACATAATGATTTCACCCTGAGTAAGAATTACTTCCATGCCCATGCCAAACAAACACCTATGTGGTTAACAACAGGAAAAATGATACTCCCCAAGAGTGAATCTGCAATCCATCCTAAGAACTATAGACCAATAACTTGTCTTCCGACAATGTACAAGTTATATACAGGAACGGATGCAGTCATTCAGAAAGAAACTTAATCTATGGCAATTGAACAAAAAGATAGTAAAAGAAAATCATATGGAACAAAGGATCATTGTTGCAAAACAAAACCATGATAGTTATAAAAAGGGAAATAATCTAGGTATGGCATGGATAGATTACAAAAAAAGCATTTGACAACATCCCGCTTCATGGAAAATGGAATGTTTACAGATGTATAAGGTACATCTTATCATGACAAAGGGCAAATTATTATCCTAAGGGGGAAAAAAACAAAAAAAACCTCTAGGGTAGATATTCCAGGGTGTACCTGCTGCTGTTTTGTCTTTTCCTTAACCCATTAAGCTGTTACTTTCTAAGTTAGGTTATAGTTATTGTTTAACACCAAGATACCAACCTTGCCCAAAGACATTTCAACTGCCTTTTGTGGGTGACTTAAAATTACATACGTCACCAGACAAGGATCTGAAAGCAGAACAACAAATGGTTAAAACTTTCTCCAGTGATATCAGAATGACATTTTATCTTGATAAATGTGCAAAAGCCACATTTATAAAAGGAAAACGGCAAAACCAAGAAAATATCAACTTGGAAATGGAATGTGATATAAAGGAACTTGATTAGGAGGGAGAGTATAATTGGGAACAGATGAGTCAACAATTAAATGAACAGATGACAATAAACCTCTGTAAGGAATACTTCTGAAGATTAAAGCTAAAACCGAAAACTGTTTTGATATGCAGGAATAAATTCCAAGCTGCAGGAATAAATTCCAAGATGTGAGTCAGTTTGCTATTCCTGTTCTAACTTACAGCACTGAACCAGTTATACAAGAAAAATACTTCATGATTAGCAAATGGTATATATAAAAACAGTGCATACCAAGATTATACATCCCTTATTCCAAAGGAAGTATGGGACCTCTCAAAATTTACCACATGTATAGATCTGCAGATGTAGGGCTGCATACATATTTGCTGACCTCATCTGATCCAAACATAGTCAAACTTCTGAAGTATGAAGAGAAGATATCTACAATCACATCTTTCCTTAGTTTAGTAGAAGCATTTCAGAACAAAGCAGGAATGGAAATAAAGACATGGACAAAAATCAGACAGCAACTGAAAATTCCAAAAAACAAAATAAATAATATAAAGAAAAGGATCAGATTAAAAGGAAAGAAAATTGAGAAGTCCACAATTATAGTGGCAAGTATAGATATGTGGAACAACTTCATGTTGACCAAGATTTGCGAATGGGTAAGGACTGGTGAAACTGAAACCAAAAGATGAAAGGCTAATAACAGCTGCCCAAGATAGTCTACTTAGCACATATTACTTTACAAAGTTTATAAAACAAGTGAGATAAGCAGGCAAATATAGGTTCTGTATTAGAAACCCAAAATACTTGGAGAAATTAAACCCACATGGTCATTTGAGACCTTATATGCTTGAATGTGATCACTCCTAAAAAGAATGAATGGAGTGATCCCCACTTGGTCTGCATATATCAAGTATCTAAATACCTATTTCATTGGATCATCAGCCATTATCTCTGCATGTGCTCTGTTTCTGACAGGCTTATATGTATTTAATCAGGCCTGGCATTTCCTATGAATAATTTTCATTGCTCATTTTTGATCCAAAAATTGATTTGAACGCTTCTCCTATTTTAGCCTTTTTTATGCAGCCCTGCAGGAATTTCTACATGTAATGACAAGCATTTTGGTCTGTCATTACACCACAGACATATTTTTTTTTATAAAAATGGACTTACATCCCTGTTCTGATGTTCATAGCTCACACCGTAAGAACACTTCTTCCTGCTTCATTCTTTATATATTTATTATTAACATTCAGCAGCTCTAATTACTTAAATAAGTAAGAATCAGATTTTTATATGCTAAGTTGTATATCTCACAGTAAAGTCACCACCTCAAACACTTACATTCTAAAGAATACAGATTTACAATTTGCAATCTGTCTCTGTATAACAACATAAACAAATATTGCATATATTTAAGGTGTTTGATTTGTTTAGATAAGTGGGGAAACTAGACTGTGGACCATATTCCACAGTGTTGTGCATTGTGCTTGTAAACACAGGAATGAAAAAAGACATCTGGAATTCTTGAAATGAATACTCTTAAAAACTGGTCCAGTAGCGTATTATTTATTGACATTTGATTACCAAGAAAGTTAAAAATGAGAAATGTAATTGCTGAGACATTATACATGTTTAGTGCTTTTGTGAATCCAACAAACAATTGTGAGATGATGCTTCTAAACTTGAAAAGGCCACAGGTAGTTTATGGTTCTGTGAATACAAGGGTGTGTCTCTGTGCGCTTATCTTGTATACCTTTGGATATGAAATCAGAGCCACTCATACATATCTCAAACAGTTACATATGAAATTCAGATCCATACAAGCAAACAGCCCTGGTCCGTTGTCTGAGATGTGGGTAATCCGAGGCTGTCTGGCATCTGGCCAAAAGTCTTGCAATGAGAAATGGAAGAATGCTATTTAGTTAACATTAAGCTCTAATAATAATAATCAAAATCAAAAACTTTGATGTGATATATCAAGTTGACAAGGACAGTTCGGACGACAAAATAAATGAAAGCAGGCGCCAAATAAACCTTTATTATGAATTGATTTATTTGGAGCCTGCTTTTGTTTATTTTGTCGTCCGAACTGTCCTTGTCAACTTGGTGCCTTTTTTGTGTGCTTTGGTTTTCTTAGCTTGCTTGGCACCTTCCTCCTTATTAATATTATTTTTTGATGTGATATATCTCAGAATACATACAGTGACTGTAATCACCTCATATACAACAGCAGTGAGAGACAGATTTAGATAAAACAATGATCACAGGTAGGAAAATGGTTATACTTTTCTTCTGAAAAGTTAGATATGGATGAGCTTTTTTTAAAAAAAACTTTTCTAGCCCTCCTTGAAGTTCCATACCTTTTCTGAGTCTCCCAGTTTGCTCAGTGCTTGTTTATGTTAATAGCACGCAGCTGTAGGATAATTCTAATATTGTATAAATTGTTATGCTCCATTCTGTTCAGGTAACATGGTTTTACTGATGCCTACTGCCTCTGCCACTTGTGACCACAAGTTTTGATTACTCTTTCGGTTAGTGAGTTATTTCCCATTGTTTTTCAGGATGAGTTGACTCCACTCCACTGTGCCTGCAGGAACGGGCATGTGCAGGTGGCAGAAATCTTACTGGATCATGGTGCACCAATACAAGCCAAAACAAAGGTTTGCCATTTTGATGTTTTGTAGTTTACTTTTTTTAGTAGTATATCACTTATTGAAATTATATTCTCTTTTAAAATGTTATTGAGAAGAGATGGACTACCCTAGTAATTGTGATGAAGTCATCATCACGGATTAAAAGTAGGTCTGTGAAGGTGTTGGATTTTGCAGTATTTCTATCAGAACTATTAAAAGTTGTGCTTTTTTTTTCGAAATCTGAATAAGAAATGGTTTGTACACATAAAATAGTGTTAAAACATGCTTTAAATAAAGTTAAGGGTTGTAGAACAAAGAAACTGCATTCTGCATACAACCAGTAGAGGGCAATAGCACACCTTACTGATATTGTAAGCCCCCATACTAGTACTGCTTGTGTGGTAAAACAAAAAATAAATGCAGCTACTTTTTTGTGACCAAGAAGAAATCGAAGGCAGTCCTTCTTATTACTGCTGGCTGTTCAAGACAGAGATACGTAGTAAGATTACAGTAAAGAAGTAAGTAAGCGATTAAGATATACTGGTAACAAAATTATTACATGTTGATTTCTTCATGTAGTTCCTTAAAAAAAATTCCATGGCTTCCATGATAACTGTTTTTCTCTGTTTGACTTCCACATGTAATTACCAGTATCTCTTATCATTATTGTGCAAGTTGCTTTAATGTTAGTTGGTGCTCCCTCAAATCTCATTTGGTAATTCAGAGAATTAACACTGAAAATGTTAGAGTGTATCAGCACATCACAAATATTTTATATGAGTGTTAGATACATGTTCTTGACAGGTGGGGTAATGACCCAACAAGTTAATTATTTTTTTTTTGAATGCAAATCATGGTAGCATGCTGTTCTGCTCACAAAATGAAATTGTTTTGATTGATTATTTAATTACCCACTTCACTGCATCAGTTCACCCAAATGGACAATTTTCACCCATGTTCTGGCCCACTCGTTCATTTCTTGATTTTCAAATTCTCTACTTAATCCAGTTTAGGGTCATATATAACCTGGATGCTCTCCTGGGACTCATGGATAAAAGGCTGAGAAAGTGATTCTGGATGGGATGCCACACCACTGTAGCACAACCCAGCCAATATGGTAAAACTTTAGAAGCCAAACATATATCTTTCAAAACTTAGAATTTCTCCTAACAACTCTTCAAATAAACAACAATAAAAAACTAAGTATAGCAGTAGTCTATATCCCCCCAGGCCAGAACATTCCCATTTTAGAGGAAATTCTATCATGGATAAAGCTAAGCATATCAAATGAAACTATAATCCTAGGAGATACAAATATTAATTGGCAAAATCTTACCTCCAAGTTAACTCCCCAGCCAACAGCATAAATTTACACAGCTAATCAAAACTTCCATCCATGACCTGTCTACAGGATCAGAGTCTATCTTAGATTGGATATTAGTTACCCACCCCCACAATGACTCAAACCCTGGCACCCTACCCAGCATACTAAGTGACCACTTCCCAGCATACACCCACAGGACTCACCCTCAATACACACTCGTATAAAACATCCAGAAATCTCATCCATTTTGAGCAAAATAAATTTTCAAGCATTTTAAAAACCCATAACTGGCTCCCACTAAAAACTCTCCCCCTAGATGAGGCAGTTAATTGGTTTAATAAGCTCTTCTTGGATACTCTTAATAGCTTTGCCCCCATACATATAAAGCGAACAAAAGTGAATCACACCCGATGGCTAACAAAACTGACCAAACAATGCATTCTTCATAAAGACAAGGCATGGAAAACTTGGCAAAAAGATAGAAAACAACAAAATGAAATGAATTTCGAACAAGTAAGAAATATAGCCAAGAAGCTAGTAATACAAGATAAAAAACATATATATATTTCTTCTCTAAGCTAACAACCTCACAAAATAATCCAAAGAAATTCAAATTCTGGAAGTCAGTCTCCACCCTTCTCAACTCTGGAACTCTACAGAATCCCTCTCCTGCACCTGATAAGACCCCTAATCAAATTTCCCATGACTTTAATTCCCACTTTATTACGACCATCGAAAAATTAATCAGACTCCTCAACAAACCCAAACCAGTACTCCCAGAATACTAATACTCTCATACAAAGTAACAATGTACCACTCATTCCTGACAAACTTCTAATCCTTCTGCAACACACTCATTTTCTGTTCAACCAGTACCCACATCTCTCATATGTAAACTATTAAAAAAACTCAGAACATGCTCTCTTTCTGCAGACAACCTTCCCCAGAATATTTACAACTAGCAGCAAATGCAATTGCATATCCAGTTAGTGTTCTTATAAACCACTCTCTTGCAGAAGGATACATTCCACATGTATGGAAAAATTCTATTATTACTCCACTACATAAAGGGGGAAACTCTCATGACCTCTCAAACTATCGCCCCATCTGTATACTTTCCCCACTATCCAAAATCCTTGAGAAGTGTGTAAACACACAATTACTCAAGTACCTCATTGATAATAATCTTCTGTTTCCCACTCAACATGGCTTCCTCCTAGAAAACAACACTATTACAGCCCTGCTCTCATTCACCGATACTGTCAACAAAGCCTTAGATACAAGTCACCCCACTTCAGTAATCCTATTGGATCTATCTAAGGCTTTTGACACAGTATGACATACTAAACGTCTGATCCAATTAAAAAAACTTGGCTGCACCCCAAATCCCTCAACTGGTTTACATCATACCTAAATAACAGACAACAATCTGTAAAGTGGCATAATGTCCAATCTGATTATTTGTCAGACAACATAGGAGTCCCACAGGGTTCCATTCTGGGACCATTACTCTTCAACATCTTTATTAATGATCTCCACAAAGTCTCGGGGGGGTAAAGGAGGTGAAGCCCCCCACTTTTTCTGTTTTGATTTTTTTTTTCTTTTTTCTTTTTTTACGGATCAGTGATCTTTTTTTTCCCTGGGAAAAAAAATCACTGATCCGTGTGTTTGACATTTTTGTTTTTTGGGGATTGTGGGTCAATTATATAGCGTTCGCAATTCATTGCATTTGCTTATATAATATAGACCCCTTCAAAATCTTATCTAAAGACAGAACTGAAATAGAAATAGTAAAATCTGCCAAACTACTGGGCATTACAATTGACAAACTCACCTTTGAAACACACATTCTCAATGCAATAAAGAAAACACACTTTAAACTTGGTAAACTTTATCATCATAAACTTTACATGGACAAAAACACCGAAACAAAACTGGCAAGTACCTTACTCATCCCTGCTCTACTTTATGGTAGTGCCATCTTTACTAACCTTCAGTCATCCCTCAGCAGTAAACTTCAGTCTTGTTACTATAAAATAGCTAAATTTGCCTCAGGACAGCCTAACCACTCACACCACTGCCAAACAAATCTCTAAGCTGAACTGGTTGGATTTCCCAAACTATCTTTGCTATACCCAACTAATGCTAGCCCATAAACTTAATTTATAAAACAAATACCTGCCGGCACTCTAATCAGTACTACAAATGTATATTCCTTCAGGTACCCTAAGATCCTCCAGCAAATTGCTACTAAGTGTAACCAAGCCCAACAAAAGAGCAGGACAATACTTGTTCTCCCATAGCATTGCTAAAAAATGGAACTCCTTACCCTCCCATATTTCCCAAATAGACTGTATAAAGACATGTAAAGTAGCATAAAAAACTTACTTCTTACATAACCTCAAATGACAATGCAAGTCAAACAAACCACCATAACACCTTCAGGGTCTATATTACATCATCGAACTCACAGGAGTTCAAACGATGTAATATCGAACCAGGAAGTTTGAAATCCAAAAAGTATGAGAACACAGAACTGTTCCGGTACAAAAAAAAACACGTACACTTTAAACTTATACTAATGTGAAGGGCTTCGCCCTCCACACCCCCCGACAGCAACACAGCTCTATTACCACTATAACTGTTCGGCAAGAACTGCCATGTTTTTTTTTCATACAATGTCAAAAGGAAACAACTCAAGCTTTGTACTATACTACCAACTGTTATCTGAGTTTATATAAGTTCTGATACATACTGATACGTTTTATATTGTCTATGTATTGCACTTATATATATATTTTTTTAATTTTTGCATATTTCTGCTTTTAGAGAAAAATTTGTCAAGTGTCTATATTTTTATTTGACTGTATTGTGGAGCTTTTCTCCCCGGGGCTCCACTAAAAATGTATTCCTGACCCAGTGGACCTTCCCGGTCAACAAATGTCAATAAATAACTAAAATAATAAATCATCTGCATATTACAGAAGTCCTGCTGAATCGATAACTATTACACTATCTTTCAAGAAAAGCTGAAAAGTCATTGTAAATGTGTCAACCGCTATATCATAAAGCAAAAGGGGAAGAAGTCCAACTAAATACAGTGTATAAACAGATCCCTAATACAAACAATAAATTAAACATGCAAATATGGAGCTCATGTTAAATTTGTGATAAAGGTTAAATTATTAAATGGTTCTGTCAGTAACAGTTAATCAAGGTGAGTGCTAGCGTTTGGGTTTCTGAACCACTATATCATCAGAATAAATGTAATTAGTATTTACAAGCAGGAGGCCTCAAGGTCTGAAAAATTAAACAATGACATGAAGATAGATGAAGAAAATTGCTGACATCAGCATTTACGGACACATGGCCTTCTGTGTAGATTATAAGGTAGGATTTTTTCAGAAGGCAGGAAGCTTGGCAGAGTTCTTGATTTTATGCAGAAAAGTATTCCATGTTGCTGTTTATAGGGAAAGAAGTCACAGGTCAACATGTTTGACCTTTATTCTGAGCGTGATATGGTTTAGCATCTCACATATACAAGAATGTGACTTTGTTATATTTATTTAAGGTAAGCAGACTTGACATATTGTCCCTTTATCAAAAGTAGCCTACATAGAGTATAATGTGAAATATAAGTCATATTTAAAATACAGTAATGTAATGCCCACCAGGTACTGCATCAGAAGTGAGTGATCCAGTCCATATGCAATGTTTAGCCATAACTTAGAGTAAGAAATAGATTCACACATCTGTAAATATGTTTATTTTAGATGATAGTGTGTCAGACTGTTTTTAAACTTGATAAATAGATGCAATCCTTATAAGCAATGGTAATAAGCCTCCTCCCCAGAAAGAAAAGGCCTTTGTGCAACATTCTAAAGAGGATAGAAAGTACAGCAAAGTTAAGCAGTCTGATGAGCAGAGTGTGCAAGCTCTGAGTAGGGAGCCAATGGTGGGAAAATGCTTCAAGAAAATAATTTTGTAGATCAATAAATAAATGGTATGATTTGCCCTCTGAGTCATAGGTAGTAGCCATAATTTTTTGTGCAATATAGTGGTTTTCTACTTTTGTAGCTTCAGTCATTAATCTAAAGATCTTATTGAGCATAACATGATGCCATCTGCCACATTCTAGGGCTGGTAACAGAACTCGTTTAGGCTAGCCCTACTTTTTTGTTTTGGGTGAAACATTTTGAGTTTTCTGGCAGGTACTTGGTAGTCTGTGAAGTTCATCAGGCACTTTATTCATACTGAGATGCAGTTCTCTCGTGGCACAAATACCAATGGAGTGTCAGATGCTTGGAAAAGGAGTGTGGCCATACCTATCAACTTCTTCATAACAGAAATCTGAACAAAGCCTAAAATAACGAGAGGGACAAAGGCCCGAAAATAGGGACAGATTTTAAATATTGCTCTTATCAACATAGAAAGTTGCTTCAAAAACAGGATTTGTGTTACCGTAGATTTTCTGAAGGATATGAAGTCTGAAATTCAAATATATGTAATTATTTAGTGACTTCAATCCTCAGTGATTTGCCAGAAAACCACACATTTTATGAGGAAAAGATGAAAAATATGAAGCACAAATCTGATAGGTATGACCTTTGCTGCTCCAGTGATACCGTTTCTTTTCCTTTTTTTTTGGCAGTTTAGGGTGAATACTAAGATGGCTATATTGTTGGGATAACAGATAACATATTCTTCATATTAGTACCGGAGTAATTCGTTGACTAGATAATCATGTCACCAACACAGGAAATTCAAGGAAAGATTGGGCAGGCAGATTCCAAGTTTATTCATGAAGATGGTAATAATGTCCCAAGAACAGAAGCTTGGGAAGCCCTATAGGCAGTTTGTTCCTGGTGAATGAAGAAACCATTCATTTTAACTTGGAAGCACTGGTTAACAAGCATCTTTTCATCCAATCAAGCGAGGTTGAGGACAGGCCATATTAGAAATGTCATGATAACATTTCTGGAGTGCTGCATTGAGTTAAAGGCTTTGGATAGCTCTAGTAATGCTATTATTCATCTTCCACTGCTAGCCACAGTAAGGATGCTTTTTTCTTTCCTTAGGCCATGGCCTTGTGGCGGTCTTAAAGTTAAACTCAGGGGTTAGCCTTGATGCTTTAACCTTTTCTGAGATTTTAACTGAGGTCAAACGAAATAGTCAGTTTGGTAAGAATTAAATATGTGAAGGAAATGCTCTGCTAAAGCAATCTTGCCATAATTCTTAGTAAATGAGGTGAAAGGTATTTTATGAGCTATTAGATCCCTGGAACCCCAGCATTTCATGAGACATGGCTACAGCAATTACCTGTGTTGCCAGACTGCACTTGTTTTTGATTCTCAGCTGGGACACCTTCTGTTTGGAGTCTGCATGCTGTTCTTGAGCCCATGTGGGTTTTGCTGCCAAGCTTCCTGCCTCATCCCAGAGACATGCAGATGGCTCGTAGATATGTCTGGTCTTGCATTGTGTGTCCCATTCAGGGCACTTCATTTGCCTAGTGCCCACTGAGCATCAGGATAGGCCCTGACTCCCCTGCAACCATGAATAGGCTTAAGTGGACTACCCAAGAATGAGTGATATTATTTTGACATTGAACCATGACCCTTGCAGTTTTGATTGTTCTGTAGTCACTATCCTGATACTATGCTATGATAGCCTTACCTGTATGGTTATCTGATTCTTTAGTTTTTATCATTTACTTTCATTCTTCGTCCAGGTGTGTCATTTCTTTCTTTTTTCATTTTATTGTGTCTGTCACTGTGTAATATTTTGTTTAAAAACCTTTATTGAATTATCACTTGTGACATAGGCAAATTTACATTTATACAAAAGTAATCAAACTGTATTCACAAATTAACATTATAATTGACATATAATGCTATATATCATATAACCAAAGCAACATTATGTAAATTATTCAGTTCCTGCCCCCGTTTAAACAAGAAACATATTTATTAAACTATAATTTACAACATAGACAAGCATACATTTGTATTAATGAAAACAAACCACACAGACACAATCCTAGTTGGAAGCATTTTGCATCACAAACCATACTGACCCACATCTCAGTTGCAAACATTATATATCACTAATAATCTGCCCAGTCATTTTCAGTCAGACATTACATAGCTCATTCGAGCCATGCCTTCTTTTAAACCTCATTCCTCCCTGGTATGTATTTTTCCCACAATTCCCATTTTTTACTATGTAGTTTTTAAAGATCTCAGTTCCAGTTGTTTTATCTCTGTTACTGTATTCACTACTTCTAGTATAGTTGGTTTAGATTGTGATTTCAATTTTCTAGTAACTGTTTTTTTTGGCAGCCACCATAATTAGACACAGCAAGGCCTTACTATGTCTACGTAATTCCGATTCTGTATCTTAGCTCAGAAAAAACATCTTGTGCATTCTGTGCAGGCAGAGGATGATCAGAGAATGTGGGGTTTTATGTGCATTCCTGGGCAGACACCCACAGCGGGCTTTTAGCTCCCCTCTGGGTTGAAGTATACAATAAATTCTGTCCGCCCTTCTTTTGATTGTTCCCACAGTGCTGTCTAACCACATAAGGCAGATGACTGGGACCTCTCCCTTGGCAGCTACTTTGAGGCACTTTTTTACCACATGGCCCATACCCAGTAAACCTAGGATTATCTCTGCCTTTTGCATGATGATGACTTTGTATTCAGTATTGAGACCAGTCTTGAAGGCAGCTTTAGCTCCATTTCACTGTTAAAGTACCACCTTGTCTATCTGTCATTCAGTGCCCTAGAGAAGGTATGTTTGATTGAGAACTTGGATTGTTTCGAGGAGGAACAACTCATCTGAGCATCCCATGGCTGCATTAGCAAACTATAGGCTTCTGTTAATCTACCATTTACTCAATTGTGTGAGATCATCTCCAACTAAAATTTAATCCTAGTTGGCTATGTAGAGAATTTTGTGGTCTTGTGTGACTTCACCCTCTGGGCCAAGAATAAATATGTGTTCCTTACTAAAACAGTTACTTACCATTATGAAAGAATTCTGGTTGACTTAGGACTGCATTATATAAAGTAGGACATACACTTGACTTACTTTTTTTAAATGTGAAAACATGACAACATTGGCAACATTCTGGTTTACTTTGCTCTGCATCTAACTCATTTAAGTTCCTCAGTCTTAAACTGATAAAAGTTTCTTACACTTTTTCAAAATAATTTTTCTCTGCACTCCTTGAGGTCCATCGACAGGATAGTGTTGGAGGTCTGGATGCTATAGGGGGGCAACTATAATAGGTGTCTATCCCTTGCTTGAGACATACCCCCAAGGCATGTGCACCCTTTCTCACAGAAGGAGCGTGAGCCATGGTTTGATCTGAGCTCCATTACTTATGGTACAAGGGCAAAGGATGGAATGTCATTGAAGAAGTGTGGCATAATAAAGTTGATCTGGTTAAGTATTATGCTTGAAGCAAACTGAGATCTATGATATGAAGACTGAGTATTTGTCTTGAGAGATATTGGCCAAAGCAAATTATTTATTTTCATCCATGTGGTGAGCATATTGTGCATGCCAATGTGCCTCATTTCCCAAAAGGCTTTTCTTCATACCATTGGCTGCTGTTTTTTTTCTTTTTCTTTTTTCCCTAACAATGTTGATGTAAAACGTGCATTTCCTCTAACTGCACTAACATTTCTAGTCTCTGTCATGGTTTGCTGCTCGTGGTGTTTGTACAGCAGACATGATTTGGGGGAAATCCTCACTATGATGACATGTGTGTATACCATGACTTACAGGGTTGAACTTTGCACATCTAGGCTAATTGTTGTAAGGCTGAGTTTGGGGCCTAATTA
Organism: Protopterus annectens; assembly: GCF_019279795.1. Classification (NCBI taxonomy): domain Eukaryota; kingdom Metazoa; phylum Chordata; order Ceratodontiformes; family Protopteridae; genus Protopterus; species Protopterus annectens. The sequence continues at coordinate 453,249,007 of NC_056743.1, forward strand.
TCTATCCTGTAATGATGTCCACTTTGAGACCTGGGACTGTTCCAACTGTTCTGAAGAAGGCCCTTGTTACACTCCTCCTTGATAAACCATCTCTGATGCCCAGTGTTCTTGACAGCATCCACACTGTCTCAAACCTTTTGCTTCTTAGTGAGGTTATCAAGACAATATTCTGCATTCAGCTTCATTCCTACCTTACAGTCAATGGACTCATATCAAACTGTTTTTTTTTTTTTTGCTTGGTTTGCCTACAACATCTCTGGCTGTGCCAGAAAGTGATCTCAGGATTAAATTGCTCTTTCTTTCTCTCTCTCTCTTTCTTTCTCACTCCCTGGATTGTAGAGTAATGCAGAGTGAGATTTTGGACCCTCTGCTTTCCACAGCATTCATACTGCCATTAGATTATCTCATTTGAGGGAGCAGCTTCTTCTTCCACAACCGTACTGATGACACCCAGCTTTGCCTCCTCTCATCTGTGGATAAGGTCATAAGTGTGTATTCTCTTGGAGGCAATATGGAAGCTATTCACCATTTTTTGGTTGAAGTTAAACACTGGCTGTGCATGTAGCTTTGAAAGGTTTAATTCCTTTGACATTTGTGCCATTTATTTTTGTATAGTAGTAGCAGACTTGAGTTTGTTTCTAAGATACATAATCCTGGAGTTATCCTGGAAAATTTGCTGATATTTAGCGACCAGATGTCAGCTGGGGCAAAATCATCTTGTTTCCTTCTCAGGAATAATTCCAGAATCAAATACTTGATACGTGAGGAGGCTATTTCTGTAGCAGTACATGCTTTGCTCTCTTAATGCCTTTGCTATGGCGATGCCTCCTACATGGAACATGAATTGTCTACAGATAGTCCTAAACTCTGTGGTCAAGCTACTCACTGGTACATCACTCTGCTATCATATTACTCCTAAGCTGTAGAGACTGCAGTGTCTGCCATTATGGTACAGTATTGCCTTCAGATTCTTAGCAATGGTTTACTTCAACCTACTTTTCCTTAGTTCTTCTTAACTGAAAAAGCTTATTGTGCCAGCTTGACATCCAGGGGACTTTTATTTTTATTTATTTTGACATTTGTTAACCGGCTTTGTCGACTGAGAGTGAGCTCTTTTTCAGTGGAGACCCAGTGAAAAAAGCTCCATATGTTAGTTTATAAAAGCAGAAATCGCAAGTACAGTAGTACAATTAAGGCTTAGATGCCAATACAGTCACAAGTGAAATACATAAGTACATACTCACATAGGCAGTATAGATAATAGAGTTAATCACATGTGTGAAATATAATATATACAGAATGAATTCAGTACTTTCTTAGTTGAAAGATTATGATTTGAGAAGAAGGGGTGAAGGCAGTGAGCAGGGTGAGAGAAAGGAACAAGTGTGATGAGAGGAATTTTAGGAAGTAAAGTAGTAAGGGAGGTAGAAGAGTGGCAGAGGGGTGGAAATAGGGCATGGAGAAGTGGATTTAAGAGAATCAGAGAGTTAGGTTGGACTTAGGCAGGCACAGGTCCACAAGTTAGAAAAAATGGTCCTTTAGAGATTATGTGAAGTTATGGGTGTTTATAGTTCAGATGGGGAACATCGATATCTGTGCAGTAACTGAGACCTGGTTCAAGGCACCAGAGAGCACCCCTGCAATACCAGGCTACAACTCTTACCACACTTTTCAGCCACCAAACCAGGATCGAAACACTAAAAGCTGAGGAGTGTCCATATTCACCAAGGATATTCACACCACCAGGTTAGTTGCCCAACACAATGCGTCTGAAATTCTCCAGGTGCAACTAACACTAGGTAAGACTGCAATCCAAATTGTAGCTTGCTACAGATCCCCCACCATGCCCCAAGATTCTCACTACACCTTTCTAAACATACTGGAAAATATTAATATACAACCAAACACCCTAATACTGAGTGATTTCAACTACCCTGCCATTAACTGGGAAAACTACTCGTGTACCAACACCTTTGCCCAACGGTTCTTGGAATTCATAAATTCCAATGCCCTGGATCAACTAATCCATAGTCCCACCAGGTGCTCCAGTATCCTTGACCTGGTGATTACCAACATGGGAAATTGATGCTCCACACCTATGGTCACCCCCTCGTTGGTCAGGTCAGACCATAAGCTAATCACCCAAGGAAACCTCCATAAAAAACTTCTCCAAAGCCAACTTCATGCTACTCAAGTCAGAAGTTACGAACTTCATGACACCCATGCAGACGGGAACTGAAAGTTCGACTGCTGAGTCCTACACTAAGGCACTGTATGAGTACATCCACTCATGCATGACTCGTGCCATCCCAAATAGAACCAAGATGTTCTCCTCCAAAAAAAGGAAGCCAATCTGGTGGTCCCCTGCCATAAATAAACTTTACAACAAAAGGAAGAAACTGTTGCAGAAAAGAGGAAAATCCCAGGATGCAAAAAACTCCCTTACCAGCCTCAGTAATAAGCTGAGATCCCTCATAAAATCCTCCAAAGCTAGTTACGAAAATAAAATTGCCAAAGATCCAAAGACAGCCACAAGGCATTCTATAACTATGTCAAGAATTTAAATGGCAATGCTCAGATCTGCTCTGAGCTACAACAGAATGGCATTAAATATACTGATCCCAAGGATATTGCCAATATCCTGGCAGATTGATTCAGTGCCAGTTTCACCCCCCCCTCTCACCCCCTAAATGGCCCATCTCAATACCGGAAGATTGCCAAATTCCGGTAATAACGGCCACACAGGTAAAAAACGCACTCTCCAAAGCTAAGAATACAGCATTCATGGGACCAGATGACATCCCGGGCTGTGTACTACATGGACTACAAAATGAACTGGCACCTCACCTAAGTGTCATGTTTAATCATACCCTCACCTCAAGCTTCATGCCCACTGAGTGGCGCACAGCTACAGTTATCCCACTCCACAAGGGGGGATCCACCTTGGATCCTGGGAACTACCACCCCATCAGTCTGACGAGCCTGACCTGCAAGGCCATGGAACGTATTATCACGGAACTTATAAAGAAAAAAACATCGGCAACCTTAAAACACTGGACCACACCCAATTTGGGTTCTTGAAGGGCCGATCTTGTCTCCTGAACCTGATTGACTTCTTCGAATCAGTCTCCAGAGCCATGGACGAGGGTAAGACAGTCCACACAGCCTATCTGGTCCTCGCAATGGCCTTTGACACCATCCCCCACTCTGGAATCATAGATAAACTTACTAAACTGGGCATTAATCCCTACGTCACTCAATGGGTTGCCAACTGGCTTACTGACAGAACCCACACTGTAAAAGTAGCTGACTCCAAATCCAGCTCCAGACAAGTGACAAGTGGAGTACCTCAGGGTTCAGTCCTGGGACCTTTCTTGTTTGGCATCTACTTCTCTGAAGTACAAGCCAACACTAAGGGACTCTGGCTAACAAAGTTTGCAGATGACTGCAAACTGGGAGCCATTATTGAATCCCCAAATGATATCGATGCTGTACAAAAGGGCCTTACAGAAACAGGTGCTTGGTGCCAGAGCCATGGGCTCAAGCTCAATGCCAAGAAATGTATAGTTAACTCCGTTGGGAAAAAACATGTACCCATGAATTACCACATAGGTGGCAGCACACTAAACATCGAAAGTGTGATAAGAGACTTAGAGACACAGGTGGACAGTGGTCTCATCTTCAGTAACCACATCGCCACAACAGTCAGGAAATCCTTCTATGTGGCACACCTCATCACTAAGGGCTTTTCATCCAGAAAAAAGGAGGTCATTATCCCACTGTACTCATCCCTCATTAGGCCCATTATAGAATGCAACACCCCATTTGGTATGTACCTCTCAAGACATCTGCAACAACTGGAAAGGCCGTAGAAATACCTCACTAAAAGAATCACAGGCCTAAAGCAGATGCCCTATACTGAAAGCCTTAAAAAACTCCAGTTATACTCTGTCGCATATCCTCTACTCTGAGGTGATCTCTGCTTAACATACAAGGCCATGTCAAACCCAGAGCTGTTGTACATGCTACACTTAAAGAAAATCCCAGTTCCTCAGAGCCACACGCTCCAGGGATCTAAACCTTGTCATCACAATAAACAAAACATGCTGGAGGGATAGGTTCCTCACCCAGAGACTCCCCAGACTCTGGAATAGACTGCCCGTACATGTCAAGCAGAGCGCCTCTTTGGCCCTCTTCAAAAGGAACCTTGATGATTGGATGAGAGAAAGGAAATTCACCCCAGGGATCACGTCTGTCACCCTGCTAGACAGGGGTCCAGGGAAGTAAATAGTGTGGGAAGAAATAGCCAGGGAATTGTTATGGCTAGGCTTGTATAGGCCCTAGGGCCTATAGCCTAGTACCAACCTATGAATAAGATGTTCAAGGGAAATTTGTTCCAGGCTAAGGCAACAGAGTAGCTATAAAGGTGTTGTCCAATCTTAAAGGTGTTGTCCAATCTATAGATTTGAAGGAGAGACTGTTCAGAGCTACGAAGAGAGTGACTGGGAGTGTATGTGGAGATGAGGGAAGGGCTGGTTGGGCATGAGTTGGGTTTGTAGAGGATGAAGTGTGTGAGTAGAAGTTGAGTTAGAAGATGCTGGTGGGGGAATTCTAGCCAGCTAAGGGATTTGAGAGAGAGGCAGTGGTGTGATTTGTATGGCTGGTTTGCAGCGAACCTTGCAATTTATTATGTTAGTTCAATTTTAGACTTAAGTGAGGATTGTAGTTTGGTTAGAATTGGAGAGACATGGAGTAGACTGGAGAGAAAGTAGACGTGGGCAAGGGCATGTCTTGAGTGCATAGTAAGGTATTTTTGTTTTGATAGAGAAAGTCCGGTTTCTGATGAGTCTTTTTTTATACAGTTGTGGATGTGAAGATAGAATTTAAGTTGGTCATCAAAGATGGCTCCTAATAGCTTTGTGTGCGTTTTGATGTTTATTGTAGTGTTATCAAGAGATGTTATAATAAATCAGGATTTGTTGGGAGAGAGAGATTTTGGGATGAATAAGAAAAGTTTTGTTTTTTTGGGGGGGTGGATTAAGAGTTGGTTTTCAGTTAACCAGATTTCAACAGAGTTGAAAGAGTTCTGGGTAAGGGTATGGAGGTGAGAGAGTTTGTCAGAAGTGGTGATGATGGTGGAGTCTTCTGCATATTGGATGAGAGAGGGGTGAGAGCAGGAAGTGTGAAGATGGTTTGTAAAGATGTTGAATAGCAGTGGGCTGAGAATAGAGCCTTGAGGAACCCCAGTTTTGACTGGAAGAAAGGGGGAGAAGGAAGAGACCCACTTGTTGGATTGCCATCTATTGGTAAGGTAGCTAGCAAACCATTTAAGGGTTGGGCTGGAGAGGTTAAGTTCTGAGACTTTAGTGAGGAGCATGGGGTGGAAGACAGTATTCAAACGCTTTGAAGAGGTCTAAGAATAGACATGAGACTAGTTTATTGTTGTCTCTGGCTTGGGAGATGATGTGAGTGAAAAAGATTAGTGCTGTAGATGTGTTATGATTAGGATGAAATCCATGTTGGGTAGGAGTGAGTAAGTTTTCCTGGAGAAGGTAATCAAGAAGTTGTAAATGAAAAAAGTGAAGCAAGGCACCAAAATGTAACTGGAATCCACAATGCAGGTCCCTCAGAAAACGGAAATTACAATCCACAAACTTTACTCACTACATAAACATATAAATGCACTTATAGGACTAGCGTTTTCATCTCTCTTCATAAAGACTTCATCAGATGACCTTAAATCCTAGTTTACCATTTATATACTCCCTCATTTGTGTAAATAAATCAATCACCTTCTAATAAAAAGTATAAAATTGTTTAAACCAATCACTTCCTCTCCATTTTCCCTCATAAAACAGCATACAAAGAAGGTTTTTTTTTAAAAAAAAAAACATTAAAATATCATATATTGTACAAGATTTTTGTAAATAAATAATAAGGTTAAAACATTTCCTTAAAAACATGTTACATAAATACATTCACATTCATTAAATACTTTCATTAAAATACAAAAGTAAAACTAGTCAGCTTATTCAAATGTCATAAAAAGCAGTGTTATTACACCATTTAGTGGCATTGTTAAGAACGCCTCCTCCTTAGTAAGGAATACTTGAAAATAAGTCTATAACATCTGTAGTAATGAAAATTAGTTCTTCATGAAACAATTCTGGAGTTATTTCCTTTAAAAAATCCAGAGTCCTTTAAAATGGCCTTCCTTTTACCCAAGGGAAGGGTCTTGGACCATTCTGCCGAGACTATGACACTCAAGGGGGATCATTTTCATTCTTATGTGTCTTGGGTAATCCGAATATGGATGGCACCCTTGATTTATCTACCTTTAAAAATCTTAAAGTTTTTTCATCAATTAAGCCTTCCATATACATGTCTTCCAGTACACTATCAATTCTTTTTTAGGCTATATTAACCTCATTATTAGACACACTGGAATAAATCACTTCATCCATCAAAATTTGATTCATTTTTCCTTCGTAAATAATATTGTCCATTATTGCTACACCTCCCCTTTATCGGGCTTCATAACCCGAATGTCAAGGTTAGTTTTCTGTTCCATAAGTGTACTATTTTCTTTACTAAATAAATTGGGCCTATATTTAATTTTACTGTATTCCTTTCTTAACTCTTTTTCAATAACTTTCTCAAAATTCTTTAACTGGGGGTGTAGTGGTGTTAAACCTATTCTAGGACAAAAGAAATCGACTCATAATGTTGCAGCAAAAGATTAAAATGTTAAATACAATGAAGCTATTGTATTAGAGTACAATGCTTTAAATGGAACAACAAAGAGCATTATTAATTCTGAATGGGAAAGGTTTGTAACTGTCTCAGACTTGGAAAAGCTCCCCAATAGCCCCTTGAAAGTGGTATATAAAAACTCATCTAGTTTGAAAAATACTCTTGAACATGATGGTAAAAATATGGTAAAGAGCAGGAGGAGACTAGGGACTTGCAAGTGTGGCCATTGTTCCCAATGTGGAAATATACCCAACACAGATAAACTTTTTATTGAGAGCAGGAACAGGTGGGTATATAGCCCTGGTACTTTAATTGTGAAGCTATGGGGATAGTATACATCGCTTTGTGTGTTGAGTGTAGATCCTTCTACGTTGGTAAAACTGAACATAGACTTAAAAGAAGGATCTACGAACACAAATATGACATTTTGAACAAAAAGGAAACCAAAGCTTTATACAAACACACAAAGGTATGCTCAAAAGCAAATTTCAACTTTCTTGTTTTGGAACAAATGCAAAAAGAAATTAGGGGTGGGCTGGCAAGTTACCCTGAAAGCCTCAAGCCCCCCTGGTTTAAATGACTTTATATCTATTGTTCCATTACTAAAGTTGAGATCTGCTAAGCTATAGTTTGCATTTATGATGCAGTTCTTAACACTGCCACTAGATGGTGAAATAACATTGCTTTTTATGACATTTGAATAAGCTTAATAGTTTTACTTTTGTATTTAATGAAAGTATTTCATGAATGTGAATATTTATGTAATAATATGTTTTTAAGGAAACGTTTTAACCTTATTATTTATTTACAAACAATTTTGTGCAATATATGATATTTAATGTTTTTTTTTTAAAAACTCCTTTGTATGCTGTTTTATGAGGGAAAATGGAGAGGAATTGATTGGTTTTAAACAATTTTATACTTTTTATTAGAAGGTGATTGGTTTATTTACACAAGTGAGGGAGTATATAAATGGTAAACTAGGATTTAAGGTAATCTGATGATGAAGAGAGATGAAAACGCTGGTCCTATAAGTGCATTTATGTGTTTATGTAGTGAGTAAAGTTTGTGGATTGTGCATTAAAAAATATTCACCTCGTAATTTACGTTTTCTGAGGGACCTGCATTGTGTAATCTAGACGTTGGTTATGAATACATTTTTCTAGTATTTTTGAGAGGGAAGAAAGAATGGCAGTGGCTCTGTAGGTGGTGAGGTCAGCGGAGTGCACTCCGTTGTGGATGGTTATAGTAAAAATTTGTTTCCCGATGGAGGGAACTATGTTTTCTTGGATAGATCGGTTGATCAGGTTTGAGACTGGGTATGCAACCTGAGCTAGTGACAAGCTTTAGGAAGTGAGGTGGTAGTTTGTCAGCTGAGTGGGAACACGGCTTTAGTTTGCTTAGTAGGGATTTTATGTAACCAGTAGGGAATGCTTTAAGAGAGAAGGAAGTTTGGTGGCTAGAGGGAGGAGATGCAATTTAGTGATGAGGCTGCTTTTTAACTTGCTGATGGAGCCAGTGAAGTGAGAGTTAAGAATTGTTGCAGTGTCCAAGGGGAATTGTTAGGGCAGGGGTTAGGTGTGTTGGGGCTACCTGGATGGAGAATCTTATTTATGGAGTTCCAGAATTGTTTAGGATTAGTTAGAAAGTTAGATTGAGGCTTTAGGTAGAAGTTATTTTTGTCAGTTTTGACATGCTTTTTACTGATGTTTTGGAGTATTTTGTAGATTTGTAGGTGGGTGGGGGATTTCATTTTTAGCCACTTTTTTCCAGGCATTGTCCCTATGGTGCATTAGAGAGAAGGTGGACTGGGTGAGCTAGGGTGAAAAGACAGATGTAACTCTGATTTTTCTGAGGGGAGCCAGGGAGTTGAGAATGTTTAGAAAAATGCAGTTAAAGTTGTGTACTGCCTCTTCTAGGAGTGAGGTTAAAAGGAAGGCCCAGTTAATAGAGGACAGCTTATTGGTGAAGTCATCTGGGTTGAAGTTAGTGATTGTTCGACATTCTTTGTATTTGTGTGATTTAATTTGTTGTAGGGAGAAACTTTGAATGCAGGTGGGAAAGTGGTCACTCGGGAAATCTGGAAACATTTTGGGGTTGTGGTACTGGTGTGGGTTGGCTACAAGAACCAGTCAACAATAGAGCTAGATTTGGTTGGCTTGCTAAAGTGGGTAGTAGTTGTAACTAACTGAGAGAATCCATGGAGGTTTATGCTAGTGGTAGGGGAGTCTGTGATCAGTGTTTGCCAATCTGTCTTGACATCTCCCAGTATTATTGTTTCATTAGATATGTGGTCAGAGATCCAGCAGAGAACAAGTTCAAGTCAGGGATGCTATTGCTGGGGGGATATAAATGTTAGCAATAGTAATTTTTGTGACTGTTAAGTTTGCAATTAACAAGTAAGAGTTCATCAGGGCTAAAGTTGTGGATTGTAAGAGATGGGGGCATAGGTTAAGTTGGTCAGAGTAAATTATGGCCATACCCCCCCCCCCCTTGAGGGGCCTATCTAAGCAGAAGATGGTATATCCAAGGGGAAGAATTTCAGTGTCAGGAGAGTAAAATGAAATCCAAGAGTGGAATTCAGTAACTTTATTGAAAATGCTGTGAATATGTAGAGAAAATATGTTTAAGCAGTTGGAGAGGAGATGGGGTGAGAGGATAAGGAGTATGAGTCATTAGAGGCAGAGGAATGAGGGCAGGATTTTGTGGTGAATATCTCCTGACAGGGACAGACTTTTGTAACAGAGTAAAGGTATAGGAAGCTTGGAGTTAAAGGTTTGGTATTTAGGTGTGTTTCTGAGGGAGAGAGAGAGGTGGGGGACTAGCTTGGTTTTAAGAAGGGGAGGCGTGTTTCAGAGTGGGTGAGGAAGGGTAAGATAGAGGTATCTGAAGATATGTCTGTTTCGTAAGAGGTTAAGTGGGTGAGGAGAAGAAGTAGAGTTGTGGAGACTTGTATAATAAGCATGCTGAATGGGGGGGGGCAGTAAGAGAAAAGGAAGCAGGCGAGAGGGTAATTATAGTATAACGGGGATATGTTAAGGGAGGGGAGGTTATTTAGAGGAAGGGGGGGTCTGGTGAGTGGATGGGATAAAATGTATAGTAGGTTGAGGTGGGGAAGAGTTTGGGTGAGAAAGAAAGATACATAAGAAAGGTAGAGTAGGTGGGGATGGGTGGCATATGAAGGTAGGATAGGGGAGCAGATTGACCCTGAGCACAACGAGGACAAATGGAGCAGGCAGACCCAGACCACCAATCAGCCTGATAAGAGAAAAACTATTAGTGAATGAGAGATCAGACCAGATCAGTGTGACGGTATAGTCATTTGTAGTGCCAATGCAGTTCTATGATTAACAGAGAAGGCAGTTGGAGTGAAGCAGAAGTAGGGTGCAAGTAACTAAAAGGGGCTATAGGAACGGTAGCCGAAATTACAAGAAACGATGGTGGGCTGTAAAGGGTATTTACATATGTAGGAGGAAAAACACAGCCGGAGAATACACAACTATTGTAAGGGGAACTCTGGGAGCCATCCCAAGCAGCTGTGCATGCCACTTAACTAATACACCACAAAAAAAGCCTTAAAGTTAAAACTAAATCTAGAGGTAGTGAACATACATTATTGCCGGCAGAGAAACTGTATCCAACAGCAGAGCACAATCCAGTGGGTGAGGATGTGGAAGGACCAATCAATATCAGGATTCAGAAGGGGGAGTGAATACACTAGGGGACGCTAACTTACTGTGAATTAAAAGGAAATTAGAAGAGGAAATGAGTTTTACTGGGAAACAACAGCCTTATCTAGACATCTTAACTGTGAAATGCATTCACTGCTATACAGCACTATTATTTAACACATCCAGATTTAGTTGCATTAGTTAAACTCAATTCAGTTGAAGCTGATTGCTTAGTTTCATGAGATCATAGATTTATAGTATCAGCGTAAATAGCAGCTGTATTTTTGTCTATGTAAATGTCATCTGAATCTGCTGCCTTTTTTTGGCCCGGTTCATGGCTGAAATGGGTCTGCTGACCAGTTATTTCTAGGTTATCAATTTATAATAAATAAGCAAACTATCTCATAGCTGAGTAAATATATAGTGGAACTTTAGCAGCTACATTACAAACGATCTAACAGATTAATATGATCCTATGATTATATTATATTTCTGCTTTATGTACTAAGGTAGGGAAAGAACTCAACAACCAGTATCCTGTATCTTGAGTGGAAGACTTGTTGGCATTATTGGCAGAATGTCAGTTGTTTTCTGCATTAGGTATAAGTTGCACTTATTATGAGTTGGCACTGGATGATCATTCAAAAAAATTCTCTAGCTATAAATGCTCACAGAGGCATGTTTGCATTAACTGTTTATTTCTGGAGTGTCAGCTGCATGTGCTATATTTCACACAATTATGTCAATTTTATTACATGATATAGCAATTGTGGGTGTTTAATTTGACGATGCTCTAGTTACTGAGACTACATCAGAAAAAAATGGCTGACATATTGAAGGATTCAGGTTTATATCTTAAAAAAATGTGTTTTTACAAATGAAACCCAGTATTTAGGACATACAGACGACTTGATTTCTGTCCTAGAGAACTAAAGTAAAAGCTTTTGAGTTTGTATAACCTGTAATGCTAATAAGCCAAAGTATATTGGACTTATTGACTTACTACAATAGTATTTGTAAAATGATGCAACTTGCCATTGAATTCACAAAGCATCAGAAGGGCTTAATGAAGACAGTAGAAGTCAGCATTTTAAAAATCTAAAAATTTGTTACAGCTGCACTGCATCTTAACACATTCAAGCTCATTTCATAAAAACTTGAAAAGAACAGCTAATGCAGTATGAGAATGAAAATATATGTACTTCCAGCAAAAGTACTAAAGATAATAAAATCATTATTAGCAAATGCAAAACAAAAAATTATTTTTTACATGGGGACCCCGATATATACCCTGTGCCCCCCATTAGGGAACTTTTCCACCCACCTGCATCCCTTATTTTATTACTCTCACTCAAAGATCACTGCATGTTAGAGACAGTATGATAGCTTACAGGCAGTAGAAAATCTGGCTCACTGTTTGTCTTTGAGAATGCAATATTGGATCACTCACTGACCACTAATACATGAGCAGTACAATCTCATTTATATCTGAGTGATGTAACAGTCATAGAAGGTTACTAGGCTAATGGCCCTGGGGCCCTTACAAGTCTAGCTAAGAGTTAATCCCCAAAAGAAACCTCAGTCAGTATCTGTCACCCCTGTCAATGAGGAACACAGGTGGAACCCCTGGGACAAATTTGGATATCCCATTCACTCATCAAGGTTGCTTTTGAAGAGGGTTAGCAAGCTGCTCTCTTTGACATGTATGGGAAGTCTATTCCAGAGATGGGGCAGCCTCTAGGAGACAAACCTGTCACTCCAGCAAGTTTTGTTGATGTTGCATATTAGATTCAGGCCTTTTGAGCGGGTAACGTGTGAGGAGTTAGACTTATGGATATGGAGCTTCTCTAGTAGGGCAGGGTCCAAGATTGCTTTGTAGGCGAGACACAGATCACCCCTGAGCAATCTGTACGATATCGAGTAGAGTGACAGTGATTTGAGCCTGTCTGCATAGGTTAGATGTTGGAGGCCATGGATTCTCTTTGTGAGGTATTTCAGGGGCCTTTCCAGTTGGTGCAGATGTTTGGAGAGTTACATACCAAACCGGGTGTTATACTCAATTATTGGTCTATTGAGGGAGGAGTATAGAGATGTAATAACCTCCTTTTTTCTGGATGCAATCCCTTTACTTATGAGATAAACCAAGTAAAAGGCTTTTCTGATCACTGCCGCTACATGATGGTCGAATGTGAGGTTATCAACCTGAGTGCCCGGGTCTCTCACCACAGGTTGTGTGCTTAAGGGTTGGCATTGATGTGGTAATCAGTAGGGGTCGTGTTTTTGCAGAATGGTTTCATGATACATTTTTTTGCATTTAGCTTGAGGCCATGACTTTGGCACCAGTCATTAGTTGCTGTGAGACCCTCTTACAATATGTTAACATCATTTGGGAAGTCAATGACAGCACCCATCTTACAGTTGTCTGCAAACTTGGTCAGCCACATGACTTTTGTCTTTGCCTGTACCTCTAAGAAGTAGATGCCAAACAGTATGGGTCCCAGGACAGATCCCTGGGGAACTCCACTAGTGACAGGTCTGTTATCGGAGGTGGAGGTGCCTATTTTGACTTTGAGGGTCCTGTTGGTGAGCTGGTTGGCCACTCACCTGATGAGACAGGGATTTATGCCAAGTTGTGTTTGCTTTTCGATGATGCCCAAGTGAGGGATTGTGTCAAAGGCCTTGGCCAAGTCAACGTAAGCTGCATGCACTGACTTTCCCTTATTCAGAGCCTTGGTGACAGTCTCAAAGAAGTCAACCAGGTTCAACAGGCAAGATCTGCCCTAATGAATCCGAACTGGGTGGGGTCAAGTGCTTGGAGATTGCCTATGTCCTCATTTATGACATCCATAATAATATGTTCCATGGCTTTACATATCAGACTTGTCAAGCTAATGGGGCGATAGTTTCCGGGGTCATTAGTGACACCACCTTTGTGCAAGGGGAAGACAGTGGCAGATCTCCACTCTGCTGGAATGAAGCCTGTACGTAAGCCATGGTTGAATAGGGGATGCTCAATGACGAAGTCAGTTCTTGCTGGAGGTGCAGAATACATAATGGGATACAGTCAGGTCACATGGAAGCTGTGTTCTTTGCCTTGGATAGGGCCTGTAACACTTGATCTATGGAGATGTGAGGTCCGGGACAAGTATCGGGGATGTCGAAAGGGCCTTTGGGGGGGACTGGGGGATGAAGTTTGCACTGAGCCTATCTGCTAGCAGTTTGGCTAAGTCAATAGGATCAGTGTAAGTGATACTATTAATTATTAACTTGGAACAAACCTGGGCTTTGTCATGGAGGTTCCTGACGTAACTGACGATGACTTTATGGTTTCCCTTTGTTTTGGAGGCTAGTTTTGATTCATAATTGGCCTTGGAGGTTTTCACTAGTGATCTAATTTGCTTGTTGAGGCTAAGGAGGGAGTTTTTCCAATTTGAAATTTGTTCCTTTTTACCCCTGGACAACAGTTTCTTCCTTTTGTTGTAAAGCCTGTTGATAGAGGTTGTCCAACAAACAGGTTTGTGTTTCCTTGAGGAGCAGGTTGTAGTTCTATTGGATATGGCTGAGTGCATGCATTTGTACAGGTGCTTGTATACTGCATTGGCATACTGTCTGGCATAGTTGTCTGCGTCCTCTGAGGAGAGCGGTGGTGTGAAGCTACAAATACCTTCCCTTAGGAGGTTGTAGTTGGCTTTTGAAAAGTTTTTTAGCTTGATTGTGGCTGAGGCGGGGGGGGGGGGTTGGGTGGGATAAAAACTTTGAATGAGACAGTCCGATGATCTGACCTTACCAGGGAAGAACATTCTATGGGAGTGGTGCAGTGGCATACCTCTCAACTGTCCAGATGTTCACAGAATGTCCAGGACTTTCCCCTCATATTTTAGGTCTGTTCCTTATAAAATTTGTGATTTTTCTGGCAAATCACTATAGATTGAAGTCACTAAATACTGATAGACATTTGAGTTTCATACTTTATATCCTTCAGAAAATGCACGGTAACACTAATCCCATTATTCTAGTAACTTTCTAAGTTTATAATGACAATATTTAAAATCTACCCCTATTTTGGGGCCTCCCTCCCCCATAATTTTAGGCTTTGTCCAGATTTTTTGTGTTAAGCAGTTGAAAGGTATGTGCAGTGGTTGCCCATGTTGGTGAGAACCAAGTCCAGAATGTTATCTCCCCTTGTGAGCAATGAGATGAGCTGGTCTAATGTGTTAGAACTGATGAAGTCAAAGAATCATTGACAGAGTACATTAGTGCAAGAATACTTCCCCCAGTCTATGGTGGGGTAGTTGAAGTCACCAAGGATCAGGGTGTTAGGGGGTACCTTGATGGAGTCAAGTAGATCCGGGTAAGAGGAGTGGGTGTCCTATGTCATGGAGGGAGGTCTATAGCTGGCTATAACTTGGATGGGTGTCTTGCCAACTGTCAGTTGTACCTGGAGTAGTTCCAGTGCATCATGCTGGCAAACCAGTCTGCAGGTGTGCCTGTCCTTAATGAAGATAGAGACTCCACCACCCTTAGTCTTCCCAACCTCATTTTAAGGTTAGAATGTGTGGAATGAGGTATAGCCTGGTAGGGCAGGGGTGCTCTCCACAGCTCTGAACCAAGTTTCCGTGGCCACACAGACTTCAACAATCTCCAGTGCAAGGAGAGCCTCCAGTGAGTCCATTTTCAGGTTAAGGCTCTTAGCGTTAAGCAGCATGACCTTCAGTTTGCTTTTTGACCGATCTTTTATGTTGAAAGGTTTGTCTTTGCGACATTGTCTAAAAAGGCACAATGAGGGAGGCAAGAGCCTTGGCCAGGATATGGAAACCCAGAGGTGACAGGTGGAGGCCATCTCTGGCAAAGCATCGAGGCCTGTCGACCATGTCATTCCGGGCAGACAGATAGTCGATCCCCTTGGAAAGACACCAAAAACTAAGCCAATTGTTGAAGTCAATTATTTTTTGTTGGTATTGTGGTATCATTTTTGGTGAAGGTAGGATGCTGCTTAGGGCTAAGGTCATCCCTGCCTGGAACACATACTCTGAGAGCTCATCATCTCTCTCTCTTCATATAGTCCAGGGAGGTATATTTCAAGTCATTTACACCAACATGGGCAGTGACAGAGTCGTACTTGTACTTGTTGAGTTTGTGCATGATGTGGCAGATTCTGGCACCAGACAGACAACTGACCATGACCATCTCTTTGTCGAGCCTGGTGAGGGGGACATTGGTGTGTTTCACAATTTAGTCTGTAATGACTAGTATGTTTGGTTTATTGTTATGTCTTGTGGGCTGTGATGGTTTATTGTTTTGCTGTATGGGCTGTATTTGTGAGACACTGGTGTGTTGTCTGCTGTGTGTGATGTCTTTGATGTTGTGTCTGGAATATTTGTGAGTGTGTTTTGGAGGTCTCTGGTGTTTAGGTAAGTTTTTGTTGAGTATCTTTGCATAGGTGTGTGTGTGTGTGTGTGTTTGTGTGTTGTGCTTCGCTATGCGATGTGAGTGGTGTGGTGTTTGTGCTGGCAATCTCCTCTTTGTCAGGAGCACTGACTGTGGAGTGAGAGAGCATGGACTGCAGGTTACTGATGTACATACATTTCTCACTGGTGGAAGAATTATGTGCTAGGAGAAGAGGGCTGTCAGTAAACATGAGGCAGTTGCTACACTGCGCCAGTATGCCCATGTCGACCAGGCTGGTAGGAAAAACTGATGGGAATTGTCCAGAAGTAGTATTCCGAATGGGCGGTCTTATGGACAGAGAGTTTTGATAAGGGTTTGTCCACAAGAGTGTAGATCACAAGAACCTTCTTAAATGTAAAGTAACTGGCCTGAAGCCCAAGTGCTAAAGCCAAAGCTAAGATGCTTAGAATAACAGATACATTTAATCAGGCTACTAACAAGCAGTAATAAATGCAGCAGAATAAAAGCACTTGAACAAGTAAGAGCAAGCAGCAAAGCAAAATAAGGTAATAAGGTAGGAGGAACACAATTAAAGTCAAAGCAGCTAAATAAAGTGGGTTTTTTTGTTAAGTGGAGAGGGAGGAAATAGAAGATAATTCCAGATTAAGAAACTAAGGGGGGTGGCCTTCCCAAATGCTCTCTCTGTCCTCAGTGCACTGACTGAGCTGATGAGGTAGGACAGGGAGGAGTGTCCAAAGTCAAAGAAGCAAGGGTGTAGTCCTATCCAAATGATTTCACTGCAATAAGTTGAGTGATCAAATGAGATTGAACTGGGATGAGTAACCAAAATCAGATTTACAGCAGGTGCGGGCAATTCCAAAGCCACCAAGTTTAAGAGTACAACACTTTGGGGGGAGTTCAGGAGAAACAGTGCAGACAACAAAGGACAGAAACAGTAAAGCAAATATATACAGTACAGTGCAAATTGAGCGCAAAAAAAAGTGTACTTATCAGTTTGGTATATCAGATGGTAATAGAATCCAACATAGCCAGAATTTCACTTTGCTGTATCAGCTCTGCACAAATTCACAGAAATGAAGTTTGTACTAGAAGCGCAACACATAAAATACACCCCAGGCAATGGCTAACACATAAGATGGGCTGACTTGATGGAAAGCAAAAAAAAACCCACCTGAAACTAGCTACTGAGCTACCCTGAGAAACAGACAGTGCAGACAACAAAGGACAGAAACAATAAAGCAATACAGATGACAAACTTACAACTTGAACCATTATGCTTAAGAAGTGGTGATACAAAGTTGAGCAATCTGATATACTATCTGTAAACCCTTTTTAGATTCATTATACAGGTGAAATGAAAGAGAGTGTTTGTTATTTCCCAGATGCTTTATTTTATAGCATAGCAGATTGGCTTTCTCCCATTTGTGATGATACTGAGACGCCTGTTGTGTTTATGCCCAGTATATTGATACTTTTTATTTATTTTTATTTATTTAAATTTGTTGACCGGGAGGGTCCGACTGGATGTAGGTCCATTTTCAGCGGAGGCCCAGGGAGAAAAGCTCCACAGTTAAAATAAACAGACAGTATTTACATTGGATTACATAGTGATTAACAATTTACTTGCTGAACTTGCTGAACAAATATACTCACAACTAGACTAGGATGATTTAGCAGTAATTTTTGGACTCCAGATAATTCATAAGCATTTGTACACTGGTAACAAACCACTGATTACCTTGTGTATGGAAAAGAAACATAAGTTTAACAAGAGTTAGGCAAAGCTGTTTGGGAAAACATAGAAGTATGAAATTGTTTAAATACCCAGAAAATGTTACTCTAATTCTGAATGTACTCGGTAGATTACACATTTTTAGAAAAGTCTACAGACTTGGGCATTGCTGATCAATTGACAATGTTAGATATTACAGTTGGTGCACTAACATGTACCAAATAAATATAAAGGTGGACTTCCACAGATGTTAACTATGTCGCAAATGAACATGTCTTCAAAGGTCCTGAATTAACTAAGCCAAGGATGCATGCCATACTATTCTACAAGACAAAACTTAACTGTCAGACGTTTGTGTGTGTGTGTGTGTGTGTGTGTTAAGGGGAGATTAACATCATAATGTCTCTGCAAGATCATTCTGTAATACTGAAAATTATGCAAAAAGCTCATCGCTGTATGTTGAGAATAAAAGATTTCGCCTCTTCATATATACTAGCTAGGCACAGATTTGAGTGAACAAAGGGAACTAATGGTATTTGATGAATGTCACGTAAGCAATACATCACCACTGAATTTGCATTTATATCCTTGAGAATGACCCCCAAACAATCTCAACTGCAAATGAACTGTGATGGCCCCATTCCTTGGAATAATGTTTCTAGTTTTGATATATACTCATCAGAGTGGATGAATTCATGCCTGCCATGGATTCTGCTACTTTATATTTGACTACTGAAAAACTGACCCAAAGGTTTAATGTGTGATATTTCCAAAATTGTAACTCATAATGATAATGGAGCTTGTTTCTCCAATATGGACTTTGCAAACTTTACAAAAACAATATAATTCACCAAGAAAAGACCACACCATTTTGTGTTTCCTGGTTTCATGTAATAGCCAGGCATATAGTACTACAAAGCATTTGAAGTAAGAGATGAAAATGAAATGTCAAAGTAGAAAAATAAAATTGTGATGGCCCATATTCAGTTACAGTACTACCACTTAGATGATGATATGGTTATCTGCAGCAGAAAAGCATGTGACAAAAATTTACATCATGGTTGACTGATTTTGCCCAATCCAAAAGAAAAGTAGTGGCATGAGAAAAAGCCTTTTCATAAACACAGAATTTTGTAATCTGTTGTACCTAGCGACAAACAAAAGAAAACAGCAGCTGCCAAAAGTTGGACTTGAGCAAAAGCACTATCAAAGCGAAGAACAGTCTGACTACTGTGGTCCAAATCATGCACTTTAATAATAACAAATAAAATGAGACATGATACAGATAAGAGCCTTCAGGTAAAAACCCTTCTTCAGATCTATAAAACATACATTATTCCCTCGTTTCAACAAAATCATAACCAATCAGCAAAGTGAATTAATTAAAACACAAATTGAAAGTGCATTATGTCATACCATTTTGTTGGTGTGTTACAATGTTAAAAAAACAATTCAAAGTAGTCTCTGTGTCGTTGAGGTTGTAAAAAATCTTAAAAGCTAAATGATCTTAATAAAATGGTGCATAGCCAATTAAAAATTCCATTCTTTGAATAGTCAAAACCAATCCGTATGCATTTGGAATGTCCCTATAGGCGAGTTAGATGCCAGTCCAATATCCATCCAGCAAATACTTATAAACCAATCTATGACATCCTCTGTGTTTAAATAACCGTTCTAAATCATTTTCTGTATATAAACAGGCAATGAGAGAGATGACATCACTGGAATCTTATAAGTTGAAGCTAACTGTCATGCACCAGTCAAGATTGGAATATCTGTATTCATTGGGGGCATAAAATATCATAATGCTACTATTCTTGATTACTTTCCGAAAGCTATCTTTGTTATTAAAGAGTGGATTGTGTGCATGTCATAATTCATATTTGTATAGAACGAATATTGCTTTCTCTGGCCCAAGCTGATCCAACAGGCATTATAAGCTAACAAGTAATTACAGACCAATCCTGTACATTATCTGCATTTTAATGACCATCAGGTGAAGTAACATAAGTAAAATGTCATAGATTTAGGCAAGATGTCAGTTGCCAATCAGAATCAAGAAATCTGTCCATATTCATTGCAGGTAAGGCAAAGGGCACATTTCACAGTTGGGCACCTTTCTTAATACAACCTTTCTAATTGTTAAGCAGCCATCTAATACAGCTTAATACTCCTCATGTAGATCAAAATCAAAATAAATGTCTCTTCATCTGGATATACCCAAAATGGACATTATGAGCCATTCAGTTGTTTCTCTCTCTCTCAAGAGACTTATAAATGAAACGTCAGACAACTAAGCAATTATTATGAAGTACTTTACTATAATAATGACTATGTTGTGTGATCATTTGAAAACACAACTTAATTCACTCTTAAATGAAACAAAGTCAGAACAGATGCCTCTTTGTCTGACCAGACTCAATCCAGCGAGCATTATCAGTCAAGTAATTGTTGCTGGCCAATCCGGAACAATTCTATACACTTCAATAACCAATATAAGAAACAACATAGATGAAGTCTTCTAGGTTTAGACTAAGTTCCAGCTGCCAGTCAAAATCAAGACATCTTTCCATATTCATTAAACAAAACAACAAGCTTGTTTCACTAAATATTTATTCTTATGTGACTTTCTAAATGGGGTTATTAATATTTGGTGGCCAAGTAAAGATATAGCTTAGTTCCCCTTGTGAAATGGAATTGAAATATGTATCTCTCTCTCTCTGGTCAAACATAATCATATGAACTTTGTGGGCAGATCCTAATTTCTCTTTCTCTTAATATCACTTCAAAAAACAGTTTGCATTCACATATAGAGATGTGAAATTGGACGTGATACTTTGGTCAAATGCACTATTTTTGACCAGTCTTTATCAAACAAGAGAGAATAATGTATGCTTTTTTACATGTGAAGAATGTTTTTTTACATGAAAACACTTATCTGTATAAAGTCTTGTTTTATTTATTTTTATTAAAGTTCATGATTCAGACCATGGTAGTTGGACTGCTCTTCATTTTGATAGTTAATGTATTGTACCTGGAGATTAGGTTTGGATGAGAAACTGCAATTAAGATTGTAAGTGGTTCCCTGACATAAGTAAGAACTTTTCAGGAACTGTGTCTTATATTGTGGTCACCAACCATGGTTCTTCTGTGTCAAGACATACCAATCAACTCAGAACAGCATTCACAGAGATTGAAGCAGTCTGTGAGTATGAAAAAGATTCATTAGATTCCTGTACATTGCAGGACATGTTTGCTGCATTAGATTCCTGAATATTGCAGGGCATGTTTTCTGCATAAGATTCCTGAACATTGCAGGACATGTTTGCTGCATTAGATTCCTGAACAGTGCAGGGCATGTTTGCTTTATTACATTCCTGAGCAGTCTAGGACATGTTTGCTGCTTTAGATTACTGAACATGACAGGACAGGTTTACTGCATTAGATTCCTGAGCAGTGGAGGACATGTTTGCTGCATTAGATTACTGAACATGACAGGACATGTTTGTTGCATTAGATTCCTGAGTATTGCAGGGCATGTTTACTGCACTAGATTCCTGAACATTGCAGGACATGTTTGCTGCATTTGATTCCTGAACATTGCAGGGCATGTTTGCTGCATTAGATTCCTGAGCAGTGTAGGATGTGTTTGCTGCTTTAGATTACTGAACATGACAGGACAGGTTTACTGCATTATATTCCTGAGCAGTGGAGGACATGTTTGCTGCATTAGATTACTGAACATGACAGGACATGTTTGCTGCATTAGATTCCTGAGCATTGCAGGGCATGTTTGCTTTATTAGATTCCTGAGCAGTCTAGGACATGTTTACTGCTTTAGATTACTGAACATGACAGGACAGGTTTACTGCATTAGATTCCTGAGCAGTCCAGTACAAGTTTGCTGCATTAGATTCCTGAGTAGTGCATCCGTGATGTTGCCTCTTTTATTTATTTTATGTCTTGTAACATTTTGGATAGTCTGACAAACTATGGAGGCTTATAGTCTGTTAATAAAGGCACAAGTTACAGTTTCATGCTACTTATTGTTTGGGAAATGTATGTTAATGCAAAACCTGTTGTCTTATTAACTTTATACATGAATTAGAGCAATAGTTAACATTTCTTCCTAATTATGGACAGTTATCCACCCAAATATGTTTAGCTTTGTCTGGAACTCTTGACCAAGGGCTTTAAGAGGTATGACCGGCCCCCTACACACATTTGAATAGCACACATATGCAGCCATTCACATACTTACATGGACAAACAGTTAGCTTCATACTACCCCAATCAATTGGACTCAGTGACAAAGCTCACTTTCATGCATGCTGCGACATACTCGTATGCACACGCACATACAACAATTCGTACAGACCCCCCACACACACACACACACTTTCCATTCCTTACCCACTTCTCCTACTCATTCATACCCCTCTGTGTACACATACAAATTGCCACACACAAAGACATATAGACACACAGACACTCAGACACACACACAAACACACACACACCCTACCACAACGATTCTGCATTCTGCTGCACTTTGCTAAACTTACCTGCAGCAAGGTTTTTCCCATTGATTATAGTGGGTGAGCACAGCTCTTTTTCAGAGTTAATTTGCTAAGCCAGCAGTGTTAATTTATACCTCAATGTGATTTTTCAGAATAACCCAGAAGTGGGAATCAGTATTCTTAGTTATTTCTGAGGGAAAACACATGGCTGGTTAGCATTAGCCTCTGTCTTGGATTGCATCATTATCCTTTAATATGACCTACAGGACAGTCTGCACTGATGGTTTCTACTCATAGAAAATCATTCCAGGAGGGTGGTTTTAGACTCGGAAAGGGTTACTGCAAGGGGTTGTTCACTCATGGTAGGGCTTACCACTATCAGTAACCCTTTCTTAAGCCCAGCTTATGTTATCAGTAATGTTATGAAAATACATGGCACTGAACAAAATGTCTGCCATGCTAAATATGATATTTATAGACGATTCTTAGCTTAAGGGAGTAATGTAGCTGTTGTTAACCTAGTTGGCATGCATTATTAGGAGTAACTATTTTGCTGTGAAATTTGATTGGCTTCTAGTTTATGCTGCTTTTGAACACCTCGCTTATTATAGATAGCTCTGTTACATCTGCTTTGATTTCCTGAAGTTCCTTAACTTTATCCAAGGGTATAGCTAAGAATACTTGGTGTACTTAATCTGTACAGTTTTTTAGTAAGTCCTGGAAAGCTTATTAATCAAGGAGCACAGAATATTTAGAACTGTCTAAACTAATGTTTGCAATATTGAGCTGTAAAAGACATACTTGATAAGAAAACACCTCTAAAATTAGCGATTGTATGATTATAAGTGAAACGACTGAAAATGAGGTACTTCTCATCCACCCTCTTTCTCTCTCTCTCTCTCTCTCTATATATATATATATATATATATATATATATATATATATGTAACTATATATATCTATAGATATATATTTAGGGACAGAATTTAGAGGGTTGAGTACATTTTTAAATGATTGGTGAGGTAGTAGAGCAACATTAGGTCTGAACATAAACTGCATATTTCTGACTACACCCTAACCAGATGTCATTATTTTTGATGCTGCTGTTGTAATTTAAAATCTTAGATTTCTTATTAAAGTCTCTTTTTGAACTTACTGTGAACTTTTTTGCCATATTTTCATAGTGCTGAATCTCATTTTTAAACATCTGAAATTGGAATGCAACAGGGAATAGATTCTTCAAGGATGCCTGTTACTGCTGCTACAGTGGCATTTTTCATCAGGCACAGACATGATATTCTTTCCTGTAGTTGACCTTGGATGAATTGCATTGTGCTGCTAATCATTTTGAGGTATATTTTTTGGAAATGTGTTTATAAAAAAATCTAGGGATTTTCCCAGGACAGTATACAAAGATAAAAATCTGCAACCTATCATGTCTTTCATTATAGGATAAATCATTGAACTCCAGAGGCTTTACTCAATTCCTCTTTATCCCTTCAATGTTTCAGCATGATTTCAGTGATTCAGTGTTTATAACAGACCATACGACCTCACAAGAGATCACTACAAGCCACATTCCTTGAAGAAAGAATCCAAACACATTATCTCACAACACTGATCCAAATTCTTTTAAAAAATGTTTAAACTTGTAGATGATTTCATCTATATAGGTAAACAATTCCACCTATGACCTACTCTGTATTGAAAAAAAATCCATGTTTGTTAAGTTTTCATATTCTCAAGATTAGCTAAAAGGAAATATTAGCTTCATGTCTGATAAATGATAATCCCAGAGTATATTTCAGTTATTGATTTGTAAAGCATTTATATGCCCATATTAAATAACCTCTTATAATTGTCTAGCAACCTGAGTACAGTTTTTAATGACCGTAATCTCATTTCTTACTCTGTATTCTTTCTTCCATCTATTTTGCTAGTAAAAAACTTTTATATCCTTTCTAACTTCAGTTTAGTTTCATTTCAAGAGAAAATACAAAAGCCCACCTCTTATTCCATAACATATCATACTTTTTCACATAAATAGGTCCTAGCATGCTAATGTTTTTAATGAGTTAGTTTTTAAAATCATCCTCAATAGAAAATAACATTTTTAAATACAATTCACTTGTCCATCAAATCTCATTCTTCCATTAACCTTAAAATCCCAATTCCAGAAATTTAAGATTGCAGTGGTAGCGTTGTCGCCTCACAGCAAGAAGTTCTCCTGTTTGATTCTTGGCTGGAGTGCATGGAGTGCCTTCTGTGTGGAGTCTGCATGTCCTCCCCGCGGTTGGGTGGGCGTTCGAAAGACATGCGTAATGGGCATGCCTTCGTTGAAGGTTGAACGTCGAGCTGGCACCTTGGTGTTCGTGAAAAATCTACTGCCAATCATTAGCGGACCGGAGTTCCACTGTGGCGACCCCTAACCGGGAAAAGCTGAAAGACACAACAACCAATACATAATTATTCAAAGTAAAGGGGTATACAGGATTTGGTTTACCTAAGTGCAAACCTTTACATTTAGAATAATTAAACTCTGCCCTATTTCATATAACCCAGTCCTATAGATTATCCAGCTACTGCTGTAAATTTTTCTATTCCTTAACTGTGGCACCATATCCAGTAATGTTTGCATTATTAGTAGCACTTCCCATCCAACAGTTTCTATACAGTGTGAATGATGACATGATCACATGAAACAGAACAAGTCCCAACACTGATCCTCTTCTGGTATTCACATATTCCTTTGACTTCACCCCTTTTCCATATACTTCAACTGATGTTTCACTCCGTTATTAATTCATCTCACAATATATGGGTTGAATTCTCAACCTCTCAATGCTGAAAGGATTGAACTGAGGTATTGTATCAAAAACTTTAATTATATATGAGAATTTGATATCCACAGGAATATTATTATATAAAGCATGTACCACATCAGAGTAGAAATTTATAAGGTTCATGATTGTCGATTTTCCTTTAGGTAAACTGTGTTGAAATTTATCATCATAATTATCTTTCTAATTCTCAGTTAGGTTTATCAATACCCTTTCAAAACATTTGCTTGTCAAACTCATTAAACCAATAGGTCTAAGGTTCTTTATCTGTCCATCTTTTATGTATAGCAGTGACTGCAGTCTCTTTCCACTGTTGGGACACAATAAAAAATTGTAATTCACTAGACTCTCCTTCATACTGAATAAAAAATCCCATTTAAATTACCTGGCTCACAGTGCCTTATCCTTTTTGATGTAACGTAACATTTTTCTAAGCATTACTTCTGAGATCAAAGGACATTGATCACAATGAATATAACTTTGATAGATATTCCCAACAGTATTACTAAAGTCTTTTTCTAGTTCCTCACATAAATTTGCAAATATAATTGCTATTTTACAAGGAACATGCACCATAATTTCACTATCTGTAATCATAGCTGTAGACTTTTGCTCTTTACTATAGCATTACTCATATCTATAGAAGGAGTTCTGGTTGTCTATATCTCTATAACTCAGTGTTTGCTCAAATTCTCTTTTTGCCTTTCTTATGGCCTGTCTAACCCTTTTTTAGCATTCTTTATAAGTATACACATTCAGCCAAAAGGAGCTTCCTTAATTTTTCTAAACACCTTTTCTTTTCTCCTATACAGTTTTTATTTCCCTGTTCATCCGTGGTTTAATTAAGGTCTATATTTTTCATTTTAAGAGGTACATACCTATCAATTAACATGTCCATCTATTTGTAAAAAAAAAAAAAAAAAAAAAAAAAAAAACTTCCATTTTTCAGTCACCTCTTTCTCAAGAAATTTTTCATTCCAGTTTCACTCACTAATCTCATTACTAATTGATCTATAAACTCCAGAGTAAAAATCTCTTTCCTTTACCCTTTACATGGTTTTCTTATGCAATGTGCACTTAACTTTATACATAATTGCCATGTGATCAGAATTATTCAATGACTCCAGGACCCTTATATCAAAAACACTCATTTCAAATGGAGTCAAAATAATATCTGGAATGCTCTTATCCCTGTCTGGACAAATCATGAGTTGGGTAACTGAAAACTGGCACAAAGCTGATAAAGTTGCGATTAGTATTGGCCACTAATATATTGCTGCAGTCAGTCTTGGAGAGATTCAAATCTCTATCCATAATGTAATTTGTTATAAAAAAAAATGCTCTTTGTCAAAACCTCTGCCCGTCCTTTCAGTTCATGTTTAGGATCATAGGATCATAGGAAGTTACTAGGTTATTGGCCCTGAGGCCCTTACAAGCCTAGCCAAGAATTTAGACCATGTTCCGAAAAGTCAGTACCTGATGCCCCTGTCCAGCAGGGACACAGGTGGAATCCCAGGGGTGTATTTTCTGTTCCCCATCCAGTTATCTAGGTTGTGCTTAAAAATGGTTAATGAGGTAGACATAGATAGACTTCTTTAAAAGCCAACGGTTTGAAAGCCGATACTTTTAGTTTTGCATGTTAGTAATATTATCTCTGACTTTTCAATGTTAAAACATATTTTTGCATTAATACCCTCATTTACAAATCTTGACACTCCAGCCCCCACTTACTACCTCTTTGATAGTTATGAAGTGTTGCATCCCAATATTCCTATAAGCATGTTTGTTTTACTAAACCCTCTGTTACTGTAGTCACATTTACCTCATTCCTTAATATAACAACATAAACTCATCCATTTTTTTTTACAATGCAAATTGCTTTTATTACTGCATATATCATCTGATTTCCTTATTTGTTCATTTTATTTAAAGGCCTATTAACTCCATCTGTAAAACTCTTTAATGATATTTTCCATTTTATGACTTAATATTATGTTAGCCTGATGACTCAAATGGTGCCCGTCTAAATAAAAATACACTCTGTTCCCATATATTCCCATACAAAAAGCTGAAATATTTGATCTGAAGTAGGCAGACTTCATTCGTCTGCAACCTGTGGGTATCGGATCCGACCTCGGATCCGAGCCGGCAATTCAAAAGCTTAGGCTCCGAGCTCCTAGCTCCTCCCTCTTACCCATAATCCCTTGCCAAGCCCTGACTGACCCCAGATTTCGTTTGCCGCTTTTCAAGTAGCTACGGAATTCCAGAGCTCCTGGCGTTGGTGAAAGATAAGAGATTGTTTTTGACTAAAAAAAGTTTTCTTTCTTGTTTCAGTTAGTGTTGAGTGTGTTTAGGCTTTCCTCTCTCTTTTTGTTTAAATTTATCGGGTTTTGCGTAGTTTGTTTGTGTGTGTTGTGTGTTAGGCCTTAGGGTTACTATGTCTGAAGCCCATAAGGCTGTGTTTTCAAAATGTACCGAGTGTGGCCATAAGCTATCCCCAGCAGATGGCCACACTCGGTGCGTTAAATGCTTGGGGGTTGAACACCTGTCATCTGGTTGTACCATTTGTGCAGGGTTCAACCCCCGGGCTTTGAGGAACGGAGGTCGGTTGGTGCTGGCGGGTCTTTTACCCCAGATACCGCCCGGCCTCTGCCCTTCCACTCAGCAACCTGTTGCTGTGAGTTCTCCCTCCGGCTGGGACTCAACCTCCCTCAAAGTTGCCGGAGGGGAAGGATTCCTCTAAGGAAAGACAGAAGGAGAGGCACAGGGAGAAGCACCACAAGAGGAGAGCCGAAACTTCTAGTTCGGCTCCTCCATCTAAGCGGGCCTCCCCTGTGCCTTCTAGCTTTCCTCCTCCTCGGCTCCACTCCCCTCGGTTCTCTCCTGGACCCGAGGAGGAGGAGGAGGCTAGCCCTTCCAGGAGGTCACCGAGACGGCTCTCTAGGTCCGCTTCGGTGGCCTCCTCTAGATCAACCTTTTCTATGAGCGAAGCTGATATGGACCGGATGATGAGGAAATTCATCCAGGCCCAAATGCAAATGGGAGTGCTCCTAGCCCCCCCCCATCCGGGAGGGGCTTCGACCCCTTTTTTCGCCCCCTTGGCTCCTTCTCCGACCCATACCACGGGTTCGGAGCTGTCGGCGCCGTGCAGATTTGGATCCGGGGGTGGGTCGGATCCGATGGGTCGGCGCACCTCGGATCCGTCCCATCCCTTGAGTGCTTCGGGTACTTCGGACCCGACATCTCGGAGCCGAGGGCCGAGCCTCGGATCCGAGGGAGCTGGTGTGTCTTCGGCTCCGTCCAGGTCGGAGCACACTGGTCTCTCGGATCCGACGGTTTCAGCTCCGACTCCGATCCGTACGCCGGATCCGAGTGGGGGTCGGCTCTCGGGGCTTAGAGAAGCTGGCTCCCCCTCGGCTTTCGACGTAGTGGAAAGGGCACTGTCGAGGACATCCGGACCCCCGGTCCCTGCCACGGCTCCATCCCGCACTCCATTGCAGTTGGGCCAGGCCCCCACCAGCCGGTCCCAGGGACAGCCCGCCTCGATGTCCCAAGTGGTTCCCTTGGAACATCCAACTGCTGAAGGGTACTCCTCGGACAGCCCCCCCGATGAAGTACCTCGGAAGCGTAAGTGCAAGAGGAGGCACATGGACTCCCCTGAGTCCGTCACTGAAGACACAGACTTGGATGAAGGGGAAGGCTCCCCTAGGTCACCCCCTGAGGACGTCTCATTTGGAGACATCATGGAGATGTTAAGGATCAGGGGGGGTGGTCTGCCCCCAAGGCTTCTTCGGACGAGTCTGTGTTCTTGGAGGCATTCGAGGCGGGCCCTTCTACCTCTTGGGTGTCCCCTCCTGCTGACCCCCTGGTGGATCTTATCTCCATCAGGGCGTGGAAGGATCCGGACACCATTGAGCCTATCCCTAAGCGCCCGGACCGCATTCTTTCTCCTCCATCAGACCGCACCCACTGGAGTAAGGGTCCCCCAGTAGATGCCATGATGATGGCTGCAGCCACAAAGAGGGAATTGGCCCAGGAGAGTCCCTCCGTGCATCCTCTGGGCAAGGAGTTCCGTTCGATGGATCGCATTGGGAAGCGAGTTTTTAGTTCAGCAACCTTCTCCTTGAGAGCGCTGAACTACATGGCACATGTCATTAGGATGCAGCGGGATCTGATTAAAGAATACGCTGCATCTCCCCCGGAGTCCATCTCGAGTGAGGATAAACAGGTTTACTCCACCCGAATGGCCACTCTCAGATCAGTTTCCAATACATCTATGCGGCTACTGTCTCATGCTACTGAGGGAGCCGCTAGAGCTAGCGGAGCAGGCCTAGTCATGAGGCGACAGGCCTGGCTCTGCCATTGTGATTTTGCAGAGCCCTTCAAGGCGACCTTCGTGAATGCCCCTTTCGATGGTTCTGCCTTGTTTGGCAAGACTGTTCAAGACATTAGTCCAGAGCGAAAAGGACGGAAGACGCTGTCTGCCGCCGAGTCCGCTTCTCAGCTCCCCAGAGGTCCTTCTCTAAGAACCAAAAGGGACAGAAGAAGATGTGGTTCCGGAAGTCGCAGCAGTCCCAACCTGCTCCGGATAACCAGTCCTTCCGTGGCAGAGGAGGACGGAGAGGTCGTCGTGCCAGAGGCAGGGGGGCTCCTGGCAACTTTGGGTCCAGAGAACCCTTCTCTGAGAGACCCATGCAGCAGCCCTGAAGGGTTGCCCGGCTGTCCGTCTCTGGAGGCAGTCGGGGGGCGGTTTTCGATGCACCTGACTTCTTGGGAGTCCATAACAACAGACAGTTGGGTGCTTCGAGTTATATCCAGAGGATATTCAATACCCCTATTCAAGATTCCCAAATCTCGCAGCCTCCCAGATGTTCCACCCAACCAAGGGAGGCGGCAGCTATCGAAATCGAGCAGCTGCTAGAAAAAAGAGCCATCCAGCGCGTCCCCCCAGATCAAACCGGATTAGGGTTTTACTCCAGGTTCTTTTTGGTGCCAAAGAAGACGGGGACTTAAGACCAATCTTAGACCTTTCCCAGTTGAACCTGTCAGTAACCAAGCAAAAGTTCCGGATGGTCACCCTGCAATCTATACTCCCCTCTTGAGGGAGAACGACTGGATGTGTTCCATAGACCTCAAGGATGCGTACTACCACATTCGGATGGACAGACGATCCAGGAGGTTTCTTCGCTTCCGGCTGGGAGCCAGTCATTATCAGTTCAGGGTCCTCCGCTTTGGTCTCACCTCAGCCCCAGGGTGTTTACCAAGGTGCTAGCGGTGGTAGCGGCCCACCTGAGGCTCCAGGGATTACAGGTCTTTCCGTACCTGGACGACTGGCTCCTGACGGCATCATCAAGGCATCTTCTGTGCTCAGCCAGGGATTACTTTCTTCAACTAGCACCAAGGCTGGGCATCACGATCAACTGGGAGAAATCTTTTCTGAATCCCACTCAAATTATAGATTTCATAGGAGGAAGACTAGACACCAGATCAATGCGAGCCTTCCTCACCCCAGACCGTATCGCCAGCCTGAAGTGTCATGTGACAGCGATCCTGCAACCATCTCCAACTGCAGCTTCGGGTCCTGAGGGCCCTAGGTTCTATGGCGGCAGCTATCCCGCTTCTCATTCATGCCCGTTTACGCATGCGGGTTCTTCAATGGACCCTTCAAGTTCAGTGGTCCCTCTTTGTTCGTCTCTAAACGCTCCGATTGAGGTCAGCTGAGCGTGCAGGGACTCCCTACGTTGGTGGCTTCTTTCTCAGGAGCCCCTGGCAGGAGACCTTTTGCGCTGCATTTCCCGAGCCACAGTGACCACGGACGCTTCTTGCCTCGGGTGGGGGCATTCTGCGGAAAGATTGTCCAAGGCACGTGGAATCCCACAGAGATGTCATTGCATATAAATGTCCTGGAAATGAGGGCGGTGCTCCTAGCGTTGCAAGCACTTCACCACGTTCTTCCTTCAGGGACTATTGCGATTCAGACAGACAACATGTCGGTAGTCTGGTATATCAACAAGCAGGGAGGAACCAGGTCTTACCCCTTTGTCGAGAGGCCATGAGAGTCTGGGAATGGGCAATTTCCACCAAACGCTTTCTGGTAGCAACGCACATTCCGGGAAAGTCCAACATCCTTGCGGACAAGCTCAGTCGCACTATCCTTTCTCCACACGAGTGGTCTCAATCCTCAAGTAGCGAAGAAGATTTTTGCCGTTTGGGGCAACCCTGTTGCGATCTTTTTGCCTCTCCCTCAAACGCCAAATGCGACAATTTCTTCGCTCTGCTTCCCCCACCAGGGGAGTTCCCGAGGGATGCTCTGGTGCATGCTTGGCCTCCCGGTCTCCTTTATGCCTACCCTCCACTTCCTCTGATGCAGAGGCTTCTGCAGAAAGCCAACAGTTTGGGGAGCAGAATGATTCTCATTGCCCCATTCTGGCCTCGACAACCTTGGTTCCCCTTTGTATGGTCTCACAAAATCAATCCACCATGGATTCTGGATCCAATTTCGGATCTCATCTCTCACCCTCTGGGAATGTCAGTTCCCAATCTGCGGACCCTGAAGTTGACAGCTTGGCTGCTCCAGTTCCAACCTTAATTAGGACTCCCGGTATCTCATCACCGGTCAAGGCCTTTTGAGTGGCTGCTCATAAACCTTCCACCAGACAGGTTTATCGGAGTAAATGGAAGAGATTCTCTATATGGGCAGGACAGAGAACTTTGGATCCTTTCTCAGCACCTATGTCAGCGGTGCTGGATTTTCTAACAGACCTCTTTCATCAAGGGGCTAGTTCTTCCACGATTAAGGTACAATTGGCAGCTATCTCGCATTATCACATTGGTCATGACACAGCTCCCCTTATGACGGTTAAATTATGCAAAACATTTCTCAAAGGAGTTTTTTGTTAAGGCCTCCAGTCAAGGAGGTTGTACCGCCTTGGGACTTGTCTTTAGTCCTGCAGGCCCTTACTGCTCCTCCCTTCGAGCCTGCAGCTTCTTCTGATTTAAAATACCTTTCCTGGAAGACTGCCTTTCTGGTAGCTATCACTTCAGCCAGAAGGGTGTCTGAGCTTCAGGCTCTGTGTGTCAAACCGCCTTATCTTTCTTTCTTCCCTGATAGGGTGTGCCTCAGGACCAATCCATCTTTTCTTCCGAAGGTCTCTTCTGAATCCAATATTAACCAGTCAATCAATTTGCCAGTGTTTTTTCCCAAGTATTCAAACAAAGGAGAATACAAATTGCATTCCTTGGATGTTCATAGACAATTACGTTTTTATATTAACAGAACAGCTGGCCACAGGAAATCAGATCAGCTGTTCGTCTCCTTTGCTAAATTTGCTCTGGGTAAAGCAGTATCTAAAGTCACTCTATCTAAATGGATTGCTAATTGTATTCTGCAGGCATATGACACTTCAGGCAGACCTGCTCCTCAGAGGGTTACGGCTCATTCTACTAGGGCAGTTTCTACGTCAGCCGCCTTTAAGTCCCGTGTTTCATTGGATGATATCTGCGCGGCAGCTACTTGGGCCTCGCCTCATACTTTTATTTCTCATTACAAGGTGGATGTTGTTTCTAGAGGAAGAGCATCCTTTGGCTCAGCGGTGCTCTGGAACATCCTTCCATGACGGCCGCCCAAGATTCAGGTAGCTAGGGACTCTGTCCCACAGGTTGCAGACGAATGAAGTCTGCCTACTTCAGATTTAGAAGTTATGTACTCACCATAACGTTCCATCTGAGTAGGTGACTTCATTCGGATGCAACCATCCCCCCCTCCATCCCCCTGACCTTTTTAGAGCGAGTATTTATGCTGATTTAGTGTACTGTTGTCAGTATTTTGAGGCAAACTCAATCTGAGGTCAGTCAGGGCTTGGCAAGGGATTATGGGTAAGAGGGAGGAGCTAGGAGCTCGGAGCCTAAGCTTTTGAATTGCCGGCTCGGATCCGAGGTCGGATCCGATACCCACAGGTTGCATCCGAATGAAGTCACCTACTCAGATGGAACGTTATGGTGAGTACATAACTTCTAATTCTCCATCATCATCATCATCTTTCTAATTGAACTATTAGTAGTGGGTACAACTGATTTAATCATTTCCCCATCCTTAACAGCAGTGATAATATCCATATCAATAAGTTTAATGTTGCAGGTGAAGCAATGCTTAATAACATTTCTGTCAACTTTTAACAAATCTTCTATATCAGTCCTCCCTAAATCATTATTAACTGTACAAGCTATTACATTTACAGATAGAGTCTTTTTTTAAAACAACTCAGTAGCCCCCTTCCTAATATATTTTATCTTAGCTCCATGTTAGACTTTACAACCACCCTTTGTCTTTTTGAGGAAGGAAGTTTGTAATTTCTCTTAACATTGAAATTCCAACAATCAAAAACTGATTTACGATACCTGAGTGTAAATAAATTCCCCTTGCATCACTCTCTTTATCCAGCATTTCTAATTCACCCACTTCTTTAGTCCACATATCCTCATCTTGCAATACAGTATCTGTTCTGTGTACATTCTCTGATCCACTGTTGTCTATCACAATACTTCCTGATTATGGAGATTCATTTCATAAAGGATTTCAAGTTCAATAGAGTTAATGTCCACTGGGTGAGTTTGCATTCCTCCCAGTACCCTTTTTCTTTCTTAGACCTAGACCCATTGTATAATATATAGTTATTACTACATGGATTTTCTTCAGTTTCTATATCTCATTCCTCATCTTCAGTATCTAACAGTTTACTGTCTTTCTTTGTATTAGTTTACATTGACTTTGTACTCCTGTCATCCCCTTCAAACTTATCAAGTGTAATGTTTTTTATTTCGTCTCTTTAACATCTGATTTAATTTGTAATCTCTTAACTTCATACTGTTTAACTCATCATAGCTTAGTGATGCTTCCAGACATTTCTGCAGTTACAGCTTACTGATACCTCTAGGTGTCAAATATTGCTTGTTCATATTTACATTAATAATCCCAGACCTTTGTTATATACAAAGTATTAGAAGATTTCATGTTAGAGCTTACACAATGGTAAGCACAACTGTATTTGATATTCGAACTATGTCTAATGCAGGTAAAGAGTTATTGATTATCATTTGTATTGTATTGTATTAATTTGTATTGCAATAATTTTCATATTTCTGTAACTATCTCCACAATCAAATGACACAACTATATAACCTCGTATGAATGCTCACAGCTGTATGTAGAAAATGCTGCTGGCAGTATGTGTGTGTTGCTTTAATGTTTATTGAGCTATAGCATTTTATACAACACTGCAAAATTCAACTTGACTGTGGTTATTGTGGCTTCTAAAGTTCAGTTCCAGATCTAGAACTGAATGAATGCATCCACTGAAAAGTTATTTTGAGACAAATGGTTTGCCAATTATGGTTTTCTAGTAGCACTTATGGTTCTAGAGACATTAACTTTTGTCTGAACTGTGAGGTGATGACTTCATTTTTTTAAAAGCTCAGGCCATACCCACTGGGAGTTAAAGTACAAACTCAAAAGAGCTCTATTTGACTGTGGTTATTGTGGCTTCTAAAGTTCAGTTCCAGATCTAGAACTGAATGAATGCATCCACTGAAAAGTTACTTTGAGACAAATGGTTTGCCAATTATGGTTTTCTAGTAGCACTTATGGTTCTAGAGACATTCACTTTTGTCTGAACTGTGAGGTGATGACTTCATTTTTTTAAAAGCTCAGGCCATACCCACTGGGAGTTAAAGTACAAACTCAAAAGAGCTCTATTGGAGGGAGTCAGTTAATCAAATATATAAAATTTTTCCTGAAATATCATTTCCCTATCATTGAAATTTACCTTAGAGACAGCTCACCTTTATAAAAAAATCTCCTCTCAAGAAACTATCTAATACAGAATTGATCAAATTGTTCGATTTTAAATGTATTATTTCCCTTTTGTCTCACAGCTAAAATGCATTGGTGCAGCGGTAGCGTTGTTGCCTCACAGCAAGAGGTTCTCCCGTTCGATTCTCGGCTGGAGTGTGGGGAGTGCCTTCTGTGTGGAGTCTGCATGTCCTCCCCGCGGTTGGGTGGCATTCAAAAGACATGTGTAAATGGACGTGCCTTCGTTGAAGGTTGGATGTCGAGCTGGCACCTCGGCGTTCGTGAAAATCTACTGCCAATCAGCGGACCGGAGTTCCGCTGTGGTGACCCCTAACTGGGAAAAGCCGAAAGACAAACAACATTTCCCTTTTGTCTCACGTGTTCCACTACTCATGCAAAGACGCCCAAAGGATGTCTTTAAGTCTTTGCTTTTCTGTGTAGTTCACGGCTGCTCGCTCCTTGTCAATTTCACCTTACCAGGGAGTACAAAACAAGTTGCTGCAGCAAAAATTCTTTAAAGGCAGTAATTCCATTTTTTTTAGTAATGAAATCAGGGATGGCACTGTCCTCAGATCCCTAAGTGCTTAAAACACACGCTCCCCCAGCAAAAGAACAAAAGATTTAAAAAAGTCTTAAAATAAAATAAAACAATATAAAATCAGTGCTTGATCAAAATGGCATACTAAATGCTGAGGTGCAGATTATTGTCTTCACACACAGTAACACACCCCATTGTTGTTCTTATCAATTATGCCTTAATATATGGGTACCCCAGGACACTGCTTTATTAAAGAATTGCCTCTTTAATATTAATATACTATCTGCTGATAATAATCTTTTGCTTATCTGTTGCGCTTGTTGTACTCCAGTCATTTATATCATAGTTACTACACATTAGTTCCTTACCTATTCACTAGAACTTTGTGTTTTTATAAAATGAAGTGTACATTACTTTATATCTGCATCATTGTTAAATATCTACTAATCTTTTCTCCCCGCATCTGGACTGCAGGGGAACTCTGACCTTTTAGTGATTTTTAGTTAACATATTTTAGTAAACTGGTATATGAAAAGATGGTAGTGCATGATGGGGGTGGGGTTAATTTCATGTGTAAAAAGAAGTGTGGCATTGCTGATTAATTCTTCACTAAACAATTGATTGGTTGATAATGCTTTGGAAGAACATATGGCTCAAAATCTACACTTTGTATTTGACACTAATTTATATTTATGAGGTCATCTCTTTGAGAATGCATTTTACCCTTTGAGTACTATATGTTCAGACTGCAGAAGTTTTTGAAACAGAACTAAAAATTGACCTGCTTACTAAAACCTTGAATACTTAAAGAACCAGGATTGGATTCCCAACAGGTCATTGCTTAATTTGTTTCTTTAGAATCCATGTCTAACCAATATACATAATTCATATTTTATATGCAGTTACATTTTATTGTTTTTATTACTTTATTATGTCTTGTAGATTTACAAGTGATGATGCTTAATTTGCTATTTCATCATAATTTAATTTTCCAATATTCAGATATCTAAAGAATAGTTAAATAAATGTAAGCGAATATAGCTTATTTGATGTTATGCTGTCTGAAAATGCTGCCATTTATTAAGATTACTTGTTTAGGCAATAGCTTGTGCTCACTCGTGATGTTGTAATATTTTCTCCTAATGTGTATTTTTCCTCTGTCCTTTTCAGAATGGTTTGTCCCCCATTCATATGGCAGCTCAGGGAGACCACCAGGACATTGTGCGACTCCTATTGCAATACAGTGCCGACATTGATGACATTACACTTGATCACCTGACCCCGCTGCATGTAGCTGCCCACTGTGGTCATCACAGAATGACCAAACTCCTTCTGGAAAAAGGTGCAAAACCCAACTCACGGGCATTGGTGAGTCCATTTTACCTTAAACACACCAATGTCATCCCATGATAAAACATTTTAACTAACTCAAGTGCTCTGGTTATATTCTAATAAATATTTTGAGTGGTATTTGTGGTTGAAAAATTGTTCATTTGTGTTCAGGTAAACAATTAGCCTGAATGCACCATCAAATAAGAGATCTAGGAATACAGATATAATGTATATATAACATCTATAAAAGTGCAACACATTTGAGAGTTTATTTAATGTTTGCACTAGTATGCATACAGAGTTAAGAAACCTACTGAAATTAAGAGCAACTATTGAAAATTTGTGAATTAGTCCTGACAAAGTGCATCTCATATGGAACACATAAAAACACAATCAGATAAGTACTAATTTTTAACCAACTCTTTAAAATAAATAATGTAGCAAAGGTGAGGCATTGAATGCCTCCATTCAGTATGTAAAATTATGTAAGATGCCACAAGTGTATGGAAAAAAGGTTGGAACTTCATCCTGAAATTGAAAAGATTAGAACATTGTTATACTGTTAATGAGGCATAAAGTATAAAGAGGGTGTAATTGTCTTGGTTATATCTTATTGATACCATTGGGACACAATGCACATATGTGGTCATGCCGGATGGACAGAAAGAACATTACTATTTCACTGAACATGTACTATAAGAAAAAAATAACCTTATTTTATTTTATATATTCTTCTTATTGTGATTTACACGACTCATTATTTGCTTAGTCTACACTGTGAGTCTCTACATATATGAATTGTAAGATGAACTCTTATGTATTACAGACTGATTTTTTTACGTATTGTTAACTGAATGTCTGTATACTGTAAATTGATTGCAACTGGAGTTTTTCTCCTCGGGTCTCCACTGAAAAAGGGTATCTGGCCCTGCTGGACGAGCCCGGTGAACAAATGTCAATAAATAAATAAATAAAATCCAACTATATTCACAAATAGCACTTTGAAGTAAGATTTTAAACAAGATTTCATCATTCAGTAAATGTGTTTTCAATAATTAACATCCGCACTGTAACAAACTTTTGTAGTAGTTTTCTCCCATGCATACTTTTTAAGTTTGTTAAATTATCATGGTGTACTCTGAAGTTTACAGCTCAGGTATGGGCTTATATGTTGTCATGTTATTGACTGGTCATAACAGAAATGCTGGGGTTAAAAACTAACGTTAGGTATGGAAAATTGTTGTGGTTGGCTAAAAGTGATTTGTCAAAGTTACTCCACAAAAATATCCATTGAGGCAGTGACAAGAAAGCACATTGAATAAGATGTCATCTGAGTTTGGAAAATTGGTCTTCACTTTCTCTCTTTCCTTGTTCATATACAACATTGTCTTTTTTGGACTGCGGAATGTATTGTTGTCAAAACATAGAAAGCAGTGAGAAACGCATTCAAAAATATTATGAATGATTGCAGTGACAATTTTATTTATCTAGTCATGTTTTGTTAACTTGGTTAAACCTACTGCTGAGAGTTGATTTTTCAGAGAGGACTCAAAGAGAAAAAAGCCCTCAGTGGTACAATTCATGAATATTTTTTGGAAAGACAAAGTTGTACAAAAATATGCAACACAGTAAATGAACATGTTAAGAAAATAGCATACAAGCATCTACTGTACAAGCAGAGACGATCCTAGAAACAATCTGACTAATTGTGGTACACCGGGTTTGAAGTAATGGGTTTAGTTACAATAATCACAGGCATTGCACGAAATTCAGTTCTCTCTCTTACAGTACAATAATTTCAGTCTTCTGAATTAAAAAAATCAATCAATCAGTCAGTCAATGTATGTGTTGCACATACAGTAATTACAGGGAAGTGATGTTGAACTTCTCTTGGCTGCTTGCTTTAATTTACGCTACATGTTGCTTTCAGAGCTGAACTGTACAACTGAGCAGCAGAATTGCTAGAAGGGACTCCATTACTGATCCCTCAACATCAACTAAGTGACTTTTATTTGGAACTATTTTTGCTGTTATCTCTTTTCTGAAAAGGGAAATTGCACTATTTTAGCCATTTATTTGCTAGTTGATCATTAGTTTGAGTTTCATTTGACTGTTTGCCTTCTCTATTTTGCTTAATTTTTGTGCAGCATTGCATGATCTAATCCTTGCCCACTGTTACACAATGAAAAACTCAAGATATCCAGTAGCCACTGGATACCTGATCTTAGCATCCTAACTGTGCAGTATTTCTGTCTGCATGACAACCAGAATTTGTGTGGATGTTTGTTGTTGAATCCCATTAGATAGGTCACTATACAGCATGTTACAGCACTGTGTAACTTTGAGCACTGGACAGCACAATTTAGCTGCTATTCGTATATACAGGGCACTGTATAACTCCTGATTGTTTTTTTACTTCCTCAGATCCTTGCCCCATGCCTCTGGAATTAGGCCACAGCAGTCTGTTCCCATGTCCTCTGTTGCTAGTTTACTTGCCCCAGGCATCTTCAGGCAACGCAGCAACTACTTCATGCTTACAGACTGTCCATTGCTAATTCTTATTAGCTCCAAATCTTGCAAGAGATGTAAATACTTATTTAAAAAGGGGACTAAACTGTTCCACCAGACCTCTGCTGATAACCACATGACTTTTATAATGCTACAGTAGCCAGTGTACATGTCCAGGCCTTTAACATATTATAAAACTCTTAAAAAGAACCTTCTGAAGTCTCTGAAAATCTGTATACAGAAAATCTCAACCTCAACTGCATGGTGTAGCACTTACTCCAAAACTCACCAAACTAGTCCCTAGGGAGGCAGGCAGAAGTTTATAAGAACATCAAAGCCTCTTACCACCCACTGAATTGTCTTAATTATTGGTGATTCTATTGTGTAGACATACTGACTGTATACTCACTAGGCTGAAGAAGAACATCTTGTCCGGGGGCAAAAGCCAAGTGTCACAAGGATGCTATGGATCTTTAAACCTGACAAATAAGATTATGACCTCATAATGGCTGATGTAGTTGTGAATGACCTTATATGCTCCACTGAAGGGACATGCAGTGAGACATGACAGAACTTATTGTATGTGTATTGGAGGTAAAGAAGACAATGCCTTTGAATAGCACCTTGTCTTCACCAAGAATGATGCCTAAATTCCAGGACATGATAATTGGCTTCAACAATTGGCTAAGTAGCTGGTATCAGTGAAATGGAATCCAGTGTATTTCAGCCTGGAATGCTGTACATAAGATACTCTACATCAAAGATAATGCACACCTCTCTCACCAAGGCTTTCACATTATCTTAAAACGTGTTGCTCCCATAGTGCCTTTTTAGGTAGTGTCCACTTATTGGGCATTCCAACATTGCACATTTAGTCTGTCCACTTAATGGACAGTTCAGTGTACCAAATTCAGATACAGAGAAAATTAAGGTGGTAAATCTCAATGCTGAAAACCTTAGCATAAAGATGTCAGAAGTTGAGGATCTTCTACAACTTGAACAAACTGTATTTGTGTAATTACTAAAACTTGGTTCCAATACTTCTGCTGTACCAGAGTTCAGCCCCTATCATGTTTTCATACCAAGGGGTACTTGCAAAAAATAATCTGTTTTTGTCAGAAACGCTATCACCTTAAAATAAATTCACCACAATCCTAACTTACAGCTCCTAGAAGCCCAAATTTTGTACAACAAAACCAAGTACTATATCATTTGCTCCTTCAGCTGCTCCTCAGTGCCTCTGGAGGACATTATAATTGCCTCACTTTACACAAAGGGATCATTGTCAAATCTAACACTATCATGTTAAGAGGCATTAACTACACAAACAATGATTTGGCAAGTAACACCAAAAATATAAATATAGTATTCATTTCTTGTACATAATTAATACAAATATCATGGAGAAAATTGTTAAACTGCCTTTCCCACTAGGGATCCAGATACCCCCAGCCTTTACTACACCCTGTATCACTACCTCTCTGGTAAAATCTGATTATAAATCAGACACCTTTCCTTTGGGCCTTTTGATTTGTCTCCTCTTCCCACAAAAGCTTTTACAGCTTGTAGATGACCTAGGTAATTTCCCCAAGAAACATCTACCCACAGATTGTTTCAACATTTCTTCTACCTTCTCTCCTTTACAGAGCTCCCATTCTCACAAATATCCAGTTATGCTTAAAAACTATGATGGAAACCTGCTACAACAAAATCGCCATATTTGTAACTAATCTTAAGTATTCATCCCATCACTGCTCTTCACTACAATCTCTGAAATGGTTAGAACTTCCACGACATCTCACCTGCATACAATTATCTACTGCTCACAAAATCATCTATAAACCACTAGACCAGCTCTTGCTACCCTTCTGACTCCTTATCAACCCAACAGGTATCTCAGATCAGAAAATCAGTCTCTTCTCCAAGATGATAGATCAAACCTCCCAGCTGGTCAATATCTACACTCTTTTACCATTGCTAAACTCTGGAATGCACTTCTATTCACTCTGCGTACCATCAATAGTGCCTCTGTATTCAAAAAGTCTTTACACCAATATCTTTCTTCTCAGTGGCTCTGCTCATGCACCATCTCCAAATCCTCTGTAACCTGACTACCTTCTCTAACACCAGCCATTCCCCATACGCATCTAATTTATGTATCCTGTATGAAAAACACCCTCTAGCGACTTTTATTAAGTTTGACTGTGCTACTAAAATGCATTGTTTCCCACATTTATTCTCTTTGTACTTTGTCACAACTTGTAAATCTCTCCTGGGTGATTTAGCATGATTGTTTTTTTTCATTTTTCTTCATACTTGGTATAGCCATGTTTTTAATTTGCCTACTATCTTTTGTATTTTGTCTGTGGAACATCTAGAGCTTTTCTCCCCAGGTCTTTAACAAACTTCCATTATCTTGTATTTTATTATTCTGTATTTTATCTTGTATTTTTTATCCTGTATTTTATTATCTTGTATTTCATTTCTGGAGCTTTTCACCCTAGGCCTTCACTGAAAATGTGCTCATTTCAGCCCAGTGCACTTTCCTGGTCAACAAATGTAAATAAAAAATAAATTAAAAAAAGTGACAGTCTGAAACTGATGACACTCACAAATGCAGATCGCTCAACAATCCTTGGCTGCTGCAGTACGTGTCTCTGTTCTGATGGTCAAAATGATTAAATAGCTGTCTCACAGCTGGAGAATAAAAAGTCTTGAGAGTCATAAGAGATGCTGGGTTGCACAAGCTGTATAAAACCTCAAAGGCATCAGGTGGTTGGTTGGAAGAAACTAAGGTCAGACTAGACAAGAAAATTGACATTTTATGACAAACCTCAAGCTGGCAATGAGCGTAAAGCTTATGTTGTGCAAGTTTGTCTTCCAAGAGCTGGATCTCTTTCCATCGGTATTCCATCCTTTTTCTGGTTTCCCTTAAGGGTACAGAGGCCAATATCATGCCATGGTTGGTGGAACCTAGTGCAGACTGGTTGAACATAAAGCAATGCATGGTGAATCAGAACCATGCTGAACTTATTTATAAGATAAAATAATCTGAACAGGAGCCACCTACTTTGTCTTCACTCAAAGACAAGGTGAGGGACAAGAAACTTAATAGAACTGTTAGACACTTTCCTTAAAATCACATAACTCGACCAGCTGAGGTCCAGTTGGTTTTCTATACAGGATAGCTCTAGTGTAAAATGTACCATGTAATTGTATGGTCACAAGATTAACCAACATTACCCTCCAAAGATATTGAATAATGGAGATTCTAGGGATGGCTCCTACCAGGTATGAGCTGAAGCCATTATCTCATGAGGTCTTTATTATAAATATGAGGCTAGCATTGCAAGTCCAAGATAATGTCTGGCTTGTGGATGTGGTTGTCATTAGTTTGCAGTTCCTATAAGGGGTACATGTTAAGTTGTCTATCTCGCCTTCATTCTTGCTGGATGGGTTCGGAGCCGACCTCGGCTCCGACTCGGCCACTCTAAAAGCTCGAGAGTTGGTTCCACCGGCTCAAGGCTCCCCTTATATCCCACAATGCTAGGCGAGAGTTACCTCTGATCTCGTTTGCCGCTACAGCTTCGAGGTTGGTTGTTTCTACCGGTTCCTGGTGAGTACTATTTTCTAGTTGAAATTAGTCTTTAAAAACCCCTTTAATTTAATATTTTTACTTAGTTTAGAGTAGGTTAGAAAATTTTTATTCCCTACCCAAAAATTTCCGTTTCTTTTCCCCAAGAACCTTTGGTTCTTCCCTCGGGCCTATAGGCCTTTCCTTCCCTAGTGGAGTGTGTGTGTTTTATTATAGTTTAAAGTACTATTACTACTTTTATTGTATTATCTGACAGGGTATAACTAGTGTGTTTGTGTGTGTGTTTGTGTACACCTGTTCAGACAAAATGTCTAAAGAAGCAAAGGTCTCCGGATTCAAGAAGTGTGATGCGTGCTGTCAGAAAATGTCTCTGACAGACGCTCACACTTCTTGTGTCTATTGTCTGGGGCCTTTGCACCTGCAGGACTCCTGTGCTGTGTGCCATGGCTTCAGCCCCAGGGTCCTGCAGGAAAGAAAGAATAAATTAATTCTTAGAGGCTTACTCAAGCCAGAGGATTCCCTGTCTGTTTCAACAGGGAAGCCCTCTAAGGCATCTAGGTCTTTGGCTCCGGCAACTGAGCCGAGACCTAAGGTTTCTCAACCTTTGCCTTCATCGGCTCCGGCTGGAGCCGATAAGTCTCAGTCCACAGTTTCTGTGGCCCCCTCGGCTCCGGGCGGAGCCGAGGTAATAAGAGTTTCCGTGTCGGCTCCGACCAGACCTTCGGAGCCGACAACTAGGAAGAGGTCCAGGTCACCATCTCTTGGCTCCGTTCATTCGGCTCCAGGATCTCCCCTGCTGTCTGAACGGAGCCAAAGGTCTCACTCCTCTAGGTCATCGAGGCTGTCGGATCATGACCTTCAGAGGGTAGTGAGTCGACTACTTAAGTCCGAGGCACTGGCCCAGATGCTTCAGAGCCCGACTCATCAGTCGATGCCTGCCCCGTCCATCAACATATTCCTCCTTCGACTCTCTTGAGCTCGGAGCCGGGTCGGTCGGAACCGAGACTGTGATTGCGTCGGAGCCGATACAATTGTCTTCGGCTCCGTGCCGGCTCCGTTTTCTTCCTTGGAAGAATCTCGGCGCCGGACTTCCCTCGTCGGCTCCGAGGGGGTGAGTGGCATCGGACCCTTGTCCGACCCCCCTCTCCCTCTCGGCTTCGGCGCTGGTGAGTTCGGCTCCGACATCGCCTCGAGCCATCACTGTCTGTGCCGAGGGGGTTCTTAGCTTCGGAGCGGGACCTCTGGCTCTGCCTGACAGGGGTGCATTCGAGGTCATGCGGAGTGTGTTAGAGCCTGGCTCTACTCCACAGTCGGCTCCGTCCGCCCCTCCCTCTATGGTGCCTC
The DNA here is from genome assembly GCF_019279795.1 of Protopterus annectens. Taxonomy (NCBI): domain Eukaryota; kingdom Metazoa; phylum Chordata; order Ceratodontiformes; family Protopteridae; genus Protopterus; species Protopterus annectens. Next base: position 453,293,096 of record NC_056743.1, read on the forward strand.
AGGCTAAGTCGACTCACTCCCTCATCCCGGACCGCAGAGAGCCAGCTCCTCAGGAGCCCCTGTGGGATTTCATCCTCTTCCGAGGCCTCTCCTGATTTGGCGGAAGAGGAAGTGTAAGAGGAAACACATTGACTCACCTGAGTCCATCACGTCAGACACAGATTTGGATGATTCTGAGGGTTCCCCCGTTCCCCTTCTGAAGATGTCTCATTTGCAGACATTCTGGAGATCCTCAAACAGAGGGGAAATTGACCAGCCCTCAACCCTTCGGAGGACGAATCTGTGTATCTTGAGGCATTTGGCTCTCGTCCTTCCACCTCCTGGGTGTCCCCCCCCTTCGACCCCCTCATGCAGGTGGTTGCTAAGAAGGCATGGACGGCTCCTGATTCAGTGGACCCCACTCCCAGGAGACCCTCTAAGTTCATAACAGCTCCAGCAGACAAACAATTTTTAACAAAAGGAGTTTCTGTGGATGCTATGGTGGTAGCTGCTGCCACAAAGAAGGAACTATCTGATCCTTCAGTACCTGTCCATCCACCTAACAAGGAATCTAGGTCCATGGATAGGTACGGGAAGCGGATGTTTTCCTCAGCGACATTTACCATGCGTTCGCTGAATTACCTGTGCCATTTCACTCGTCTTCAAAGGGACTTGATCAAAGAAGCGAGTGAAATGTTAAAGGATCCTACAGCTGCGGGTTTCCAAGACAAGATGAACACGCAGCTGGCTACCCTTAATTCCATAACCAACTCCTCCATGCGCCTTCTTTCTTACGCGGCTGATGGAGCGAGCAGAGCCGCAGGGACAGGTGTAGCCTTACGTAGGCACGCCTGGATGCGGCTATGCAATTTTGCGGACCCTTTCAAGACGTCTTTCACAAACTCCCCTTTTGATGGATCATCTCTCTTTGGTCCTCAAGTGAAAGAAACCCTGACTAGGTGCGAGACTGATGGCAAGACCCTTTCTGCCGTCGGAGTCCGTTTTTCTACTCCTTCCAGGCCTTACCCCAAAGGCCAGAAGGGTGGAAAGATGTGGTTCCGTAAACAATCTCAAGGGACTTCGCCTGACGCACAGAGTCGTTTTCCCACCAGAGGCAGAGGCGGGAATAACAATGGTAGACGTCGCCCTAGGGGCAGGGGGGGTCCGCAGAACCAGGGCAATCGGGAAGCCTTCCCTGACAAGCCCTTTCAGCATCCCTGAGGTGTTGCCCGACTGCCCATCTTCGGAGGCAGTCGGAGGAAGATTGTCACTGTACCCAGAAGCCTGGCTATCCCTGACTCAAGACAAATGGGTACAGTCCATCATTTCCGAAGGCTATTCTATCCCCTTTCTTCGCTTTCCAAATCAGTCAAAAAAATCCCTTCCAGATGTTCCACCCCCTCAAAGGGATCTAGCAGCTTTGGAAATTTCAAAACTGCTTGCAAAAAGAGCAATTCAGCCAGTGCCAGCAGACCAACAAGGATCCGGAATCTACTCAAGGTTCTTTTTAGTTCCAAAGAAAACAGGGGACTGGAGACCGATATTGGATCTCAGTGTCTTGAACAAATCAGTCAAGAAAACAAGATTTCGGATGGTCACGCTGCAATCCATCCTTCCCTTTTGGGCAAAGGAAACTGGATGTGCTCTATAGACCTTCGGGATGCGTACTATCACATAAAGATGAACAGACGCTCCAGAAGATTCCTCTGCTTCAGGCTGGGAACCAGTCATTTTCAGTTCAGGGCCCTGCCCTTTGGTCTCACCACTGCCCCCCCGGTGTTTACCAAATGCATGGCAGTGGTAGCTTCTCACCTGAGACGACAAGGATTCCAGGAGTTTCCGTGATTTGGACGACTGGCTCCTCACAGCTCCCACCAAGCATCTCCTTCTGATGGCCAGAGATTACACTTTTCGCGTTTGTCAAAAGCTGGGTATTTCAATAAATTGCGAAAAGTCTGTTTTGTCGCCTTGTCGTACTATTACCTACATAGGCGCAAATCTAGATACAATAAACATGTCTGCAAGGCTAACACATCAAAGGATATCAGACATTCACAAATTGGTATCACTCCTTCTCAACAACAACAGAATCAAAGCCAGGTTAGTTCTAAAGGTGTTGGGAATTATGGCAGCGGCCATACCTCTCCTTCCATTAGCCAGATACCACATGCGGATCCTTCAGTGGATGCTTTTTACTCAGTGGTCATATCAGGAACTTCCAATGTCTCACACCATTGTGATCACGCAGGCGTGCAAAAAGCATCTCATGTGGTGGATGTCTTCCCCCCATCTCCTGTCGGGAAGACCTTTTGTTCCACCTCCTCCGGTTGCTACACTGACAACGGATGCCTCCCTGATCGGGTGGGGGGGGCATTATCAGGGCAGGACAGTCCAGGGCACATGGCAACCAAACGGATGCCACTTGCACATAAATGTTCTGGAGATGAGAGCAGTGCTTTTAGCGTTGCAAGCCCTTCAAGACTCTCTTCCCTTGGGAACAATTGCAATCCAGACAGACAATATGTCTGTAGTGTGGTACATCAACAAACAAGGCGGAACCAGATCATATCCCCTGTGTCGAGAAGCACTCAGACTGTGGCAATGGGCGATTTCTTCTCAGCGTTTTCTGATAGCAACGCACATCCCCGGAAGTCCAATCATATTGCGGACAAGTTGAGCAGAGCTATTCTCATGCCTCACGAGTGGTCTCTGAAAGACTCTGTAGTGAGAGAAATTTTTCTCAAGTGGGGTCAGCCTTGCTGCGATCTTTTTGCTACTCCCCAAAACAGCAAGTGCAGAGAATATTTCACTCTATTCCCTTTACCAGGCCAACCCAGCAGAGACGCTCTAGTCCAAGTTTGGCCCCGGGGACTTCTGTATGCATTTCCTCCTTTCCCACTGATCTCTCAAGTAATTCAGAAAGCTATCGCTCAGAAGGCCTCATTGATCCTCATTGCTCCTTACTGGCCTCGACAAGTGTGGTTCCCCTTTCTACATCGTTTTCTCTTGAGCGACCGTGGAATCTGGACCTAGTTCCAGATCTTTTGATCCATCAGTCGGGTCAGTTTCATCGCTCCCTCCCTCTCTGAACCTCACTGCTTGGTTCCTCCAGTTCCAACCTTAGCCAGGCTTCCTCAATTATCTCACTCTGTTAGAGATATATTGATAGCTTCACATAAATCTTCCACTAGGAAGATTTATTTGAGTAAGTGGAAACGTTTCACATATTGGGCTCAAGGAAAGGACATAGATCCTTTCACCGCTTCCATCCAACTAGTCCTTGATTTTCTAGCTGAACTCTTCCATGCAGGTTCATCTCCCTCTACACTTAAAGTTCAATTGGCAGCTATTTCTAACTTTCATGTGGGTATTTCTGAATCTGCCCTAATGTCCCACAAACTCTGCAAAGCCTTTTTGAAAGGAGTTTTTCTTCTCAGACCTCCTATAAGAAATCCTCCTTCTCCTTGGGACCTAAATTTAGTTCTTGCTTCTTTGATTCTTCCCCCTTTCGAACCTGCAGCTTCCTGTTCCTTAAAATTGTTATCATGGAAAACTCTTTTTCTGGTAGCTATTACATCAGCTAGAAGAGTTTCAGAGCTTCAAGCACTCAGTTGTCGCCCTCCTTATCTTTTGTTTCATAAGGACAGAGTATCCTTACGAACTAACCCGTCCTTTTGCCTAATGTGGTCTCGACATCAAATCTAAACCAAAGCATTGACCTCCCTGTCTTTTTTCCAGAGTATTCCAATAGGTCTGAACAAAAATTACATTGCCTGGATGTTCATCGTCAATTGAGGTACTACTTGGATAGAACAAAACAATTCAGAAAATCTGATCAGCTGTTTGTCTCCTATGCGGAAAGCAGAAAGGGACTTTCAGTTTCAAAGGTATCATTATCCAGATGGCTAACATCTTTGATTTCCCTGGTATATGAAATTAGACAACAAAATTGCCTAATAAACCTAAAGCCCATTCCACCAGAGCTTTGGCTACTTCTTTAGCCTTCCAAGACAGACTGCCTATTGACACCATTTGTGCAGCGGCTACTTGGGCTACTCCTCACACTTTTATTTCTCATTATAAGTTGGATTTAGCTTCTAGGCATAGAGCTAATTTTGGTTCCACTGTTCTCAGGAGTCTGTTCCGTTAGGCCACCCGGGACAAGGTGCTAGGGACGCGGTCCCATCCAGCAAGAATGAAGGCGAGATAGACAACTTAACATATAGAAGTTATGTTCTTACCATAACGTTCCATGTTAGTTGTCTTCTTCTCGCCTTCTTCTTGCGCCCCACCCTCCTTCCCCCTGGCCTGGACAGACCTAGAGGAGTTGTGATCGTGACCTCTCTTTCTACCACCTCTTTCTTAGGCATATGCTGTTCTGCATATTTCCTGGATCAGGATGTTGGTCACCCTTCTTTCTTCCTGTTGTTAGAGGTGGACTCTGTTTAGAGTTATTCTGTTACTATTATAAGCTGGGGTTAGCTTACAAACGAGATCTGAGGTAACTCTCGCCTAGCATTGTGGGATATAAGGGGAGCCTTGAGCCGGTGGAACCAACTCTCGAGCTTTTAGAGTGGCCGAGTCGGAGCCGAGGTCGGCTCCGAACCCATCCAGCAAGAAGAAGGCGAGAAGAAGACAACTAACATGGAACGTTATGGTAAGAACATAACTTCTATTTTTCTGTTATTGGGGCAACAGTGTCAACACGATCCTTCAGCTGTAATCCGCTTCTTTGCATATGTATTGACCGGATATTCTAGTAATCTGTTTAAAGAATGAATTTTACAAGAAAGAAATTAACTGTATTCACTTTATTGATATCTGGTTAACAAATATGTGAAAAAAGTAGCTTGCAACTCAACGGTCGCGCTGAAACTGTTAGTCAGTGAGAGAGAAATACATAAACAGATCTTCACACAGAATGTTTTCATGATTAACTATTGTTTTCAAAACACGTCTGACACTAAAAATCATGATTTTGTTGAATGAATGCCACTTAACACTATGACATCGTTGACGGTTTCTTTATTCACATGGATTTCTGTCCTCTAAGGGGCTAGTGCTAAGTTGTTCATATGACATGAAGATGGCTAAGTAAGTGTTTTTTTTTTGTTGTTCCGAAGTCCTTGCGAAACACAACACTTCAGATTGGGTGTAGGATTCACATGAAATGTTTACTAAGTTTGTGAAATAATATTACATGGATTTATAAATACAAGGGTTGTTCACCTTGTCAAGGAATCCTTCTCAAAGCAGTATATGATGCTTGAAAAAAAGAAACCGCGTACTACCAAACAGCTGTTTCTAGGATGACGATTGCATCCTTTCAGCTGTGTTTATGGCCCACTGAGTGCATGTGCACCCCCCAAGTGTATTTCTACATTTCCATTTTGTGTGTATGGAGAAAAGGCTTCACATTATCAAGAATTTCTTTCCTTTTTTTTTATTTAAGTATTCTTTTGACAGCCAAACAACGTCACTGTGGTTGAGGACCTCTGAATACAGTGTGTTGCCATGCATTTCCGATGTTAATCCCAACCCCTTTTACTTAAAATAATAACAGTAATTAATTAAAATTACATATATAATATGTATCCAAAATAGAAATACCTTTTCTATTTTACAATTACCTAATCATTTCATCAGAGAAACACATGAAAAGACAGTACATTCCCAGCTGTCTAACCGCATTTCAACTGTTGCCCCGATAAAGGAAAAGTACCCCGTAAGGGTTAGTGAAGGAGACGTCCACCTGAATACATATGTATGTGACAGTAGACAAGTTGTGACAGTAGACAATTTGACATGATATCTTATATAGAAAAAGTGGAGGAATGACACCATGAGATTTCTCTTAAAGCTGTGTATAGAAAATAAATCAGAGGTGCAGGCCTTGCCACATTTGGGAGCCACTGCATATGGTAGCTTTGGTCACCGAGCCCTTTGCCATAAAAATACCAAATCATTTGCATACATGGAAGATCTGAAGGTATAAACAGGAAACACAAAAGAGAAAAGAGCTCACAAAAGTTCTGTATCGTCAAGGATCCCCTCCCCCCCAGTTAGCTTGACAGCAAAAAAGAAAAAAAAAAAAAGGACAGGTTGTTGTTGCACCTTAAATAAATAAAAAGGAAACTGGGTTAATTTTATGAGCTGGGATGACACTGTGAATCAATAAAAGACTATGATGTAGTCAATAAACAGCAACCCAATGGAAAACACAATGCCTCCCATGTGCCCTTTTCAAATTCCCCTAGAATATATGGCACATTCTCACAAATATGGCTAGTAGGATTTAGGTAAGGTTTAATAAAGAGTGCATGTCTGTTAGTTAAATACCCCAAGTAGTTACTGAGAATATCAGTAGTCATCATACTGGCTGACTGCTTACTCCTTTGTTGTAGTTGTTGGGATAGAAGTTTTGAGTAGAAATCTGTGTGTCCCTGGTACATCAGCTGAAACACATAACAGAAAGTAATCTGGGTCATGTAAGAAACCAGGGATACTTTAGTATGGTAGTTATTATAGTACAAACTTGGGCCTTTCTGGAACACTACAGTTGAAAATCCCACCATAGATGTATTAATTATTTTTTCCACAGCTGGCCCATGTCTGTAACTGTGCAGTACTTGATGGACTGGGCTCAGTGCTACTTTGTATTAAGACAAGTAAATGTGGAAGATCCTGGACACCATTTCACATTTTATACACCGAGTTACTACAGAAGCAGGTAGGGCTGTAAAGACATAAATGCTGCACACTTTGTACATGCTTCTAGTCACGGCCTGTTACTCTGTGACAGCTATCTACTGCTCTGCAATGTATCCGGATAAGGAGTTGTTAAAGTGCAGCTGTGGGAAGTGTGAGACAGTAGGCTGTCAGTCTGTTTTTTTTTTCTGTGTCATGAGACAATGTAGTAATTGTCTCATGTTTACATACAACCACCTACTACTTAAACCAGTGGACACGGTGTGCAAGAGATATAGTTATAGAGTGTTATTGGAGGCAAAGCTCTCACACAAAATCATGACAAATAAGCAGGTTGTCAATACCACACAACATGAAACGTGGAACATACAGCTCAGTCCAAGCACAAAGGCCTTCATAAACTGAGGCTTTTAAAAGTAACCAGTGTAAATCATAAAGGCCTCCTAAAAGTAACTTAGGATACAACAACCATTAGCAACCACACAAACACACAGCACAGGTAGCACCCACAATGAAACATACATCTAAGAGTCAGACAGACTTAATTCAAAAGCCTATAAGGGAAAACTCCACATAGTGTAATATTTTAGTCATCAGTAATTGCATAGTGTGACAAACTGATGCACAAATCACCAGGCTGTGCAATGTGAGGGTCGTGGTCAGTTGTTTGTCAGGCTCATGTTTTTACACCAGAAGTACGTATATGACACAGTTATAGTACCAAAGGCACTGGAACCATTGAGTGAGGGGGAGGGAGTGACCCCCCCCCCCACTTTTACAAGACCATCTTATCTTGTCTAACCACCGTGGCAGTGAAAAACTGTATGGTGTTGGGGAGTTTGTTTCCAATATGCTGCTGGGGAGTGTGTTTCTGATATGCTGTTGGGGAGTGTGTTTTCGATATGCTGCTGGGGAGTGTGTTTCCATTATGCTGCTGGGGAGTGTGTTTCCAATATGTTGCTGGGGAGTGTGTTTCTAATATGCTGCTGGGGAGTGTGTTTGTGATATGCTGCTGGGAAGTGTGTTTCCAATATGCTGCTGGGGAGTGTGTTTCCGATATGCCGCTGAGGAGTGTGTTTCTGATATGCTGCTGTCGAGTGTGTGTGTGTGTGTGTGTGTGTGTGTGTGTGTGTGTGTGTGTGTGTGTGTGTGTGTGTGTGTGTGTGTGTGTGTGTGTGTGTGAGTGATTCTGCTGGGGAGTGTGTTTCTGATATGCTGCTGTCGAGTGTGTGTGTGTGTGATTCTGTTTGAAAATGCCCCAGTTAGGTATACCTGGTGGTTAGTGTTACTCAGGCTCAAACCCTATACCTTGGGTATAACAAACAAGAGCCTGAATTCTCTACTCATACCACCACTTGTGATTCAGGGAGTTGAGTGAGGGGAAGAGAAGTTTAGTGCTACTTAGGCCAAGTCTGCTTACATTGTTAGTAGCACAGCAGGTGGTATACTTGCTTTTGATGCAGAAGGCTGTGAGTTCTACTCCCACGGTATGCAGATGGATCACTGATACTGTACTGTGTTGTACTTTAAAGGGAGTGGATGCTGCAGTCCTGTGTTACCTAGTAACTATGAACCTGTTATCAGTTTATCATCCATTCCCTATTGCAATATTACTAGCTTATCATTTTTTTTAATGTAACATCGGCAATTTATTCTTCAAGGGCAACAGGTACTTTATTTGTAAATGAAACAATGAAATATAAAGTTATTTGCTAGCAGCAATGTCTTCATTAGTTACAGATCCCTTTAATGTGGAATTATTTAGATGACTACTTCTGAAGTGATTTTGCATATTTACTTATATTGGTGGACTGTAGTGACAGATGTTTGAGTGGCCTTTTATGGTTGAAATTTTCTGAAACTGGTAGTTTTGTCAGTATTGGTTCATACATTTTGCTTCATTGCTTATTAGAAGACTGTTCAAAAACTACAAATTTAAAACACATTGTAACAAGTGGTGCTGTATTGTACAAGGAATATAATTTAATACAATCAGGAAGGTGAATCATGGGGAAGGTTTCCATTCCAAGAAACTCCTCTCTCAGAGGGCTTTAGAAAAAGTCCCCAGAGGAGCAGGGGATACATTTTATTCCAGACTGTTCTGATTCCAAAAACATGATGGTTTGTGGAAGTCTGCAGAGGATGTTTCAAAACTGGATCACTTTGTACAAGTGCAAAAGTTCAGAATGTTTACCATGTTATCCCTCATGCCCTTAGTGATGTCCAGAGTCTTTATTGTCACTCTAAATGTGAAGATGCCCACCTGCATATTCAGTTATGCAAAGAGAGGAGGCCGTTCCTCAAGTTCAGAGCAGGGAATTTCCATTTTCATTTTATATCCTTTCCCTTTGAGCTTTCCACAGGTACGTACCTGGATTACTGTCCACTGCAGGTACAATCTGTGGAGGAGCTATAGGGAAACCTTTTTTACTCTTTTCACAAATACCTCCAGAACTGGGGGAGGGGGTGGGGCTCTTGTTAAATTGGTACTTAAGTATTATCACAACCACATTTTCAAGCGAATGGTGGTTGCTTTCCCTTGTGTCAACTGGGACCGATTAAGTATGAGAAAACCTCAGACGCATGTTTTCTTTAATGTGTTCTTGTTTTTAGGAAGGTTTCTCACTTCGGATGAAAAAAATTAAGGTTTGAAATAATAAGTTTTCCCATTTACTGCCAGTGTCTCAAGATGTCTGTTAAGCAAGTTCCCCCACTCCACACTTAAAACACGTTCTGCGTTCATTTTTCTCAGCCTTTGCCCAGACAACAGAAAGTTTCAAGAAACAAAAAGCCAAAGCAGTATACCCTGTCTGACTCCTTACAAAGTGAACGGGAAGGGTAGTAGACTGTTAACCACTAATTTGGTGGATTTATCTTTTTTTTTTTTTTTGGTTTGTAAAATGAGTATGGGTTTTCAAACGTTGCTTGCAATTTTTGGCTAGCTAATCCGTTGGAGGATTAGACGTCTGATAGGAAGCAAAGACAATCAAGGGGATTTTCGAGTAGAAAGCGGCGGCAGTACTGCAAAATCATTTAAACAATTAAACATCTGATTAACCTCTCTAATATAATTGAGTCATAAAGTGAGACTAGCATTGGGGGAATGAAAGGAAGTTAGCAGATGCAAAAGATTTTGCAGTACTGCTGTTTTTTACTTAAAAAAAGTCTCCCTTGATTGTCTTTGCTTCCCATCAGACGTTCTTCTGATGCACATAAAAGGGCACAGACACAGCAGCTAGTTTCTGCAGTCAAGCCACCGCAGAGTTGGTGAAGAAGCGGCGGAAGAAAATGGTGACTGCTTTACCAAGCCCTCTGTTTACAACCCAGCCTTACATCACACCTTAAAAATGTTTGAACTTTCTTGTAAAACACATATGACAGACCTTACAATGTAAGACCAAACGTCCTTTCTTCAATTTTACGTCAATTATCGCAGTATGAAAATATGGTTGCGATAATACGTAAGTACCGTTAAATCTTTTCAAGTCCAGCAGTCACATCCAATGTCCACATCCTTAGCCAGGGCTTACCTGCCAAGTAAAAAGGTGGTTTTCCTGGGGAGCATGTTTGTCCAACATTCTCAAAGGATGAGTGACTGCAAGGGAGTTTCAGATATGACTTTTGTAGCCTCCCAAATCTTGATGAAAAGACAGCATGTACAAAAAATGCAGTGCTACCTAAAGAACCATTAAGAACAACACACACACACACACACACACACACACACACACACTCACACACCAGTCCTACCATGCATTCAGGGGAGGGAATTTCCCTGGTGGGCATCTTATGTCAAGGGGAACGTGAGGATGACTGTCCAGCACATCCCACAGAACTAGGACCTAATTCCAAATCTTGATGGAGACATACACATGTAGAATGAACCACTGGAACCTCAGACAAGGGAGGCATCATTTACATAGACAGGTCTTTATCTTTATGCCCTCCTGTACCTCTTCTACCCAAGGTAGGGCTCTGTATTAGAAGTGTGTAACAGAATGGCATATTCTAAAGCTTGCTGTTAGACTGTCAAAGCATTTTTTCAGGGGGAACAAGCTCCCCTGTAACCCTGTTGCAGCTGACTCTGAGCTTGCTGTTAATTAAAGTAGATAAATACTTAGACATACTGCAGTCTCTCAAATGATATACAGTGGATATACAATGTTTACACACCCCTGTTAAAATGCTAGGTTTTTATGGTATTGAGAAATGAGACCACAATAATTCATTTCAAAGACTTTCCCACCTTTAATGTGACCTATAACCTGTACAATTCAATTGAAAAACAAACATCTGTTGGGGGAAAAATATATAAGAATAAAGGATATACGATACGTTGGTTGCATAGGTGTGCACACCCTTAAACGAGTGCTTTGTTGTGTATGCACACCCTTGAGCTAGTGCTTTGTTGAAGCCCCTTTTGATTTAATTTATAGCATTCAGTCTTCTTGGGTAGGAGCCTATTAGCATGGCACATCTTGACTTGGCAATATTTACCCACTGTTCCTTGCAAAAGTGCTCCAAATTTGTCAGATTGCGAGGGCATCTCTTGTGCACAGCCCTATTCAGGTCACCCCACAGATTTCCCATTGGATTTAGATCTGATCTCTGGCTGGGCCATTCCAAAACTTTAATTTTCTTCTGGTGAAGCCATTTTTTTGTTCATTTAGATCTATGTTTGGGGTCATTGTCATGTTGAAAGGTGAAAGTCCTCTTCATCTTCAGCTTTCTAGCAGACACCTGAAAGTTTTGGGCCAAAAGTGACTGATATTTGGAACTGTTCCCTCCACCTTCATTAAAGCCCCAGTTCCAGCTGAAGAAAAGCAACCCCAAAGCATGATATTGCCACCAGCCTGCATCACCATGGGGATGCTGTTCTTTTGGTGATGCAAAGCATTGTTTTTGCACCAAACATACCTTTTGGAATTGTGGCCAAAAAGTTCAACCTTGGTCTCATCAGACCATAACACATTTTCCCACAAGCTTTTGGGAGACTTGATGTATTCTTTTGCAAATTTTAGCCAGGCCTGGATGTTTTTCTGGGTAAGAAAAGGGTTCTGCCTTGCAACACTACCCCATAGATCAGACATATGGAGAATACGGGAGATTATTGTCGCATGTAGTACACAACCAGTACTTGCCAGAAATTCCTGCAGCTCCTTCAGTGTTGCTGTAGGTCTCTTGGAAGCCTCCCTGACCAGTTTTCGTCTCATCTTTTCATCAATTTTGGAGGGACGTCCAATTCTTTGCAACATCACTGTTGTGTGATATTTTCTCCACTTTTTGATGACTGTCTTCACTGTGTTCCATAGTATATCCAATGCTCTGGAAATTTTTTTGTACCCTTCTCCTGACTGATGGCTTTCAACAATGAGATCCCTTTGATGCTTTGTAAGCTGGCTGCATTCCATGGTTTTTGCTGAGTAAATGTCAGTAAAATCCTACTAGTACAGCTGAACTTTATTTGGGGTTAATCAGAGTCTCTTTAATTGATGGCAGGTATGTACCCAAGAAGGGGCGGCCATGGTGGCGCAGCGGTTAGCATTGTCGCCTCACAGCAAGAGGTTCTCTCGTTCAGTCCTCTGCTGGGGTGCCTTCTATGTGGAGTCTGCATGTCCTCCCTGTGTTCGCATGGGTTTCCTCCGGGTGCTCCGGTTTCCTCCCACATCCCAAAGACATGCTGTAGGTGGATTGGACACTCTAAATTGGCCCAAAGTGTGAGTGAGTGTGTGTGTGCCTTCCGTGGAAGGTTGGGTGCCAGGCTGGCAACTCGACACTGTAAAAGTCTATTGCCATTCATGAGCGAACAGGTGATACACTGTGGTGACCCCTAACCGGGAAAAGCCGAAAGAAGAAGAAGAGGAAGTTGAATCAAAGAACACATAAATGTATGCATGGCCCTAAAAATGTGTAAGGAACCTATGGTTTGAAAACATCCCAGAGGTAAGCTTAGTTCTCCACTGGCCAGATGCAAAATGAATGTGGATTTTCATGCTCTTTCAGTGAATGTGAGTTTCAAGGGCAGAGAAGTTTACTGCTCATGCTAAGTCTGTTTTCATCGCGAGACTGTATTGATTGTTTGATTAGCAAATGGCTCAGTGTTTGTGCTATTTTATTTCAATTTCTGTAATCATTGTAGAAGTAAATAAGAAAACAGTATAAGTATAAGTAAATAAGAAAACAGTATGCACGCTGACAGGTTTAAACAGTGTTTATGGTAACTGAGGAGAAATAGCCAAGTAATGGAACACTGGAGTGGCTGGGGAGGGGGCTGCTGGAGCAGCAGGAGGTTACAGACTAGCCATTCAAGTAAAACAAAGCTCATACCTGTCCATATTCAAATGCCAATTGGATCTGAAGATGGTAATAGAAAATCTACGCCAGGATTGCCCCTCGTGCCACTAATGGATAGAGGCATTTCCTAAATGCTGCATCCCTTACATGGGTCCCCTCAAATTATCTATGGTATGATCACAGTTGTTCTCACTAGGGCTAATGTACAATTATCAGCCATGGGAGATAGGTAAGACCAATCAGGAAATGTTAATTCACGCACCAAAAGGGACATTGGCTAAGCTTAAAATGTCCTCTAAGTGAACCTATATTGTGGTAGTAAATAGTTTTTAATACTAGACCTTTTTTAGATCACTAAGTGCCCCTTTCACCTTCTGCACCCCCAGTCTTCAACAGCTTCTGGCACATATGTATAGTACACATGGTGAAATAGCTTGAGATGTACCTCCCTGGACTATATGAAAAGAGACATGATGGATCTGTCAGAATATGTGTCTTAGGCTTGTATGAACCTAGGCTTGAGAAGCATTCTTCAGTCAGCAAGAATGATATTGCAGCACAAACAAAAGGTTGTTTTCAACAATTGGCATACCTTCTGGTTTCATTCAAAGGGGTTACAGTATATATCAGCATGGGAGGAGATGGCAGAGAGCCCAAACTGCTTTGCCAGGAATGGCCTGCACCTCTCTCCAAGGCTTATGTATATTTGACAAATCCTTCTCCCTCCTCGCATAGTCTTTTTTTAGGCAATGCCAGTCTTCTAAAGCTTCTCAACATAACAAAGCAGAACCTGAATAACATTAAGGTATTTATACTCAATGCTAGGAGCCATAACAAACACCACTTTCTACAAGCACTCCTTACTGTGGAAAACACTGATATATGTATAGTCATAGAGACCTGGTTCAAGATCAGCAAAGGCACTTCAGCGGTGCAGGGTTTCAATACCTACCACATACTGAGGCCCACCACATTAGAGGAAGGCCCTAAAGGCAGCAGTGTCTCCATATTAAATATATATATATATATATATATATATATATATATATATATATATATATATATATATATATATATATATATATATATATATATATATATACATATCTATTCCACCTCCAGACTCATTAGACAAGACAATGACCTCAAACTCCTCCATGCCCAACTTACTATTAAAAATCCCATTATGATATAATAGCTAACTATAGGACCTCCTCTTTGTCCTCAACCCACATCTCCTACTTAACTAGTATGGAGTTCCTTGTGATTAAGACAAACACTTTTCTTATAGGAGATTTGAACTATCTCTCCATAAACTGGGAACAGTTATTCCGCACCCTAAACAGGGACAACAAAGTCCTGGATTTGGTCCTTAGCAATGTGGGTCACTTTTGCTTTCCACCAATTATAGCTTCCTCCCTAGTCATATCAGACCACATATCAGTAATATTGACTATAAGACTGAAGCTTGAAGCACTTTTCAATACCTTGGTACACAGAGATTTTGCTGCCAGGCTATAACTCATTCCACACCTTGTGGACCCAAAGCATGGACTGTAGCTCCAAAGGTAGTGATGTCTCCATACTCATAAAGGATGTTCACACCTCCAGACTAGTAGCCCAGGATAACGCGTCTGAGATACTTCAGGTACAACTAACATTGGGTAAGATGGTGATCCAGGTCATAGCTTGCTATAGGTTCCAACCATGTCCCTAGACTCTCACTCCATGTTCCTAAGCACCCTGGAATTTGTCAAGGTCCAACCCAACACTTTCATACTAGGAGTCTTCAACTACCCCTCCATCAACTAGGAGAACTACTCAAGCACTAATACACTGGCCCAACGCTTCCTGAAATTCATAAATTCCAATGCCCTGGACCAGCTCATTCTGACCCCCACTAGAGGAAGCAACATCCTTGACCTGTTATTACTAACACGGGCAACCATTGCTCTACACCAGTAGTCAATCCCTCCCTGGTCAGATCTGACCATAAACTAATCACCATGGAAATCCACATCTCACCTACACCCCCTGCAAAGGTAACCACCTTGGAAAACTTCTCCAAAGCTGACTTTGGGCTCCTAAAAACAGAGATGGCTAACTTCATGTCACCCATGCCAATGGAAAATAGCTGCATGACTACCGAATCATACACCAATGTACTGTACGAAGATGTACATAAATGCATGGAACTAGCCATACCCAACAGAACCAAGACGTTCTCCTCCAAAAAAAGGAGGTGGGTCCCCTTCCATTAATAAACTCTACAACAGAAGGAAGAAACTGTTGCAGAAAAAGGTGAAGTGCCAAGACTGGAAAAACTCCCTTATTAGCCTCAACAAAAAATTGAGATCCCTCATGAAATCCTCTAAAGCCAGAATTGTGGCAGACACTAAAAACAGTCACAAAGCCTTCTATAGTTATATCAAGAAATTCTACAGCAATACCCAGATTTGCTCTGAGTTACTGCAAAATGGTACCTCCTGTACTGAGCCAACATACTGGCCGACAGATTCAGTGCCATCTTTACCCCTGTCTCCCCCCCTCTAAAGGACCAATCACAATACTGTAAGAATTCCAGGTACCCAGCATTACTGCAGCACAGGTTAAAGCTGCATTGTCCAAGGCCAAGAATACAGCTTTCATGGGACCCGATAATATCCCTGGCTGTGTTCTACATGAACTACAAAGTGAACTGGCACCACAGCTGTGTGCCCTGTTCAGTCACAGCCTTACCTCAGGCTTTGTCCCTACCGAATGATGCACTGCTACAGTCATCCCTCTCCATAAAGGGGGAGCATCTACAGACCCGTGGAATTATTGCCCCATTAGCCTGAGTCTGATTTGTAAAGCTATGGATTAACAAAGATATAGGAAATCTCCAAACTCTAGCCCATACAATTTGGCTTTGTGAAAGGGAGATCATGCCTGCTCAGCCTGGTTGACTTCTTTGAGTCAGTCACCAGGGCTGTGGGTGAAGGTAAGGCAGTGCATACAGCCTACCTCAATCTGGCCAAGGCTTTGATACCATTGCTCACTTGGGAATTATTGATAAACTCACCAAACTAGGCATCATCCCTTATATCACTAGGTGGGTTGCAAATTGGCTCACACATAGAATACACAGTGTGAAAGTAGTAGACTCCAAGTCAGACTGCTGACGTGTCACAAGTGGAGTCTTACAGAGATAGGTCCTGGGTCCTCTCTTGATCAGCATCTACTTCTCAGAAATCCAGGCCAACACAAAGGGACTCTGGCTGACCAAGTTCGCAGATGACTGCAAGCTTGGAGCCATTATTAACTCCCCAAGTGATGTAGACATCCTACAGAAAGGCCTCACTGAGATCAATGACTGGTGTCGAAACCATGGCCTTAAGCTTAATGCCAAAAAATGTGTCATCATCCCCTTTGGTAAAAACTCATATCTGAAGTTGTTTACTTCATTTGGTCTTCAACCTGTAGGATATGGATCCGTATCGGATCCGAGCCGGCAAAAATTACTAGCATCAGCTCCGAGCTCCAAACTCCTCCCCTTACCCATAATACACCTCCACTGCCTTCCATCTTCAGATCTCGTTTGCCATGATTTGTAAAACATTGTGTCTCTCGAGCTCCATCTAGCAGGGTGATTCTAATTGTAAGTTTTTCTAAATTTTCTGTTACTTGTAGCCATTGAAGGTTGTACGTTAGGACTGGCAACTCAGTACGTAAAAATCTACTGCCAATCATTAGCGGAACGGACTTCTGCTGTGTCGACCCCTAACTGGGAAAAGCCGAAAGATACAACAACAACAACATAGGTACCCTTTCTCCCCTCCCATCGCTTTGGCGTCGAGTGTAGGTTTGTAGTTGTAGTTAGTTTAGCGTAGTTTGTCTGTGGTACCCCTCCCCCCTCTTAGTCAGTCTAGTGTGGTGAGTGGGTGTGTTATTAGTCTAAAGAAAGAAAGTTTTTGGTCTTTCTTTCTTTTTTAAGGTTTCTTGTTTGATAGTATGGCTGAAAAGCTTATCTTTATGTGCTGCACAGAGTGTGGCCATAAGCTCTTCCCAGCGGATGGCCACACTCTGTGTGTGTTGTGCTTAGGTGTGGCCCACCTTAATGTGGAGTGCTCCATTTGTGCGGGGTTCAATCCCCGAGCTTTGAATGATAGAAAGGCCAAATTGGCCCTCAAAGATCATCTTCCTGCCACTGATCCTCCATCGTCGTCTTCGGCTTCAGTCACAGCGGCTGTGGTGGCTGCCTCTCCTGCCTCCCCCCCTCTAGCTTCCCCTCCCTCCCAGGCTAGATCTCAAACTCCTGCATCTAAGCCTGTGGTACTGGAGCAGAGGAGAGGTACAGAGCAGGAGAGAGAGTCAAAGATGAAGGAAAAGAGGAAGAGGTTCCCAGACCTCTCGTCTCTGAGCAAGTCTGCACGGACCTGCAACTCCCCTTGGCTCTAGTCTCCGAGGTTCTCCCTAGAGCCAGAGGAGGCATGTTCAGTCTCCCGGGCCTCGGTTCCCCGACCGGCCAGGTTGGAGTCCATAGCCTCGTCTCGGTCGACCCATTCTTTATCGGACATGGATCTGGATAAGATGATGAGGTGCTTTATCTGTACACAGATACAGATAGGGGTCTTGCCAGCCCCCTCCTCAGGAGGAGGGAGCTCACTTCCCTTTTTTCAGCCCATTTCTCCTTTCCTGATCTCAGCTTCGGCTTTGGAGTTCTTGGATCCAAGGTTGGCCTTCGTCAGGGGGTCGGCACCAACAGTCCTTGCGTCCTTGATGCCGACAGCAGCCTGGAGCATCTTGGGTCTGACTAGTTCAGATCTGAGCCACTCTCGGAGCGGGAGCCTGGGTGTCAGATCCGAGGGAGTGGAACCTTTTCTACTGGCTTTGATGTTGTCGGGCCAGGTTCTGTCCCTCGGAACTCCGTCCACTTTGGGTCCGGCTCTGATTCTCTCGTCAGATCCGGGGAGACCGTCCTCCTTATTAGCTTCCCAAGAGGGCCACTCTGCTTCATTGTTCGATGAGGTAGAATGGGTCCTCTCCATCGGATCAAAGCCCCCGACCACCCCCTCGGACTCTGCCCAGACCCCCTCAGCTCTGTCTACGGTCCCCATTGTCTTACCAGAGGGACAGCCTGTGCCCAAAGATCCCCAAACGGTTCCCCCAGAGGAACAGATGGCTTGTGGGTGCTCCCCAGAGAGCCCCACGGGAGATGTGCCTCGCAAGTATACGTCAAGTGGAGGCACTTGGACTCCTCTGAGTCCCTAATCAAGGACACAGATTTAGATGATGAGGAGGCCTCCCCAAGATCACCTCCCAACAGTGTCTCCTTTGGAGACATCATGGGGATCCTGTGCCAGCAGTGAGGTTGGTCTGCCCCCAAACCCTCCTCTGATGAGTATGTGTTTCTGGAGGCTTTCGGCATGGGCCCGTCTACATCTTGGGTGTCCCCTCCAGGAGATCCTTTAGTGGATTTGATTACCTCATGGGCGTGGAAGGAACCAGATACCGTGGAGCCGATCCCCAAGCACCCCGATAAGGTTCTGAGTCCCCCTATTGACAGGCCTTCCTGGAACAAGGGCACCCCAGTGGACGCCATGGTGGTAGCAGCAGCCACGAAGAAGGAACTATCTCAGGAAAGTTCCTCGTCCACACTTCTGACTGAGAGTCACAGATGATGGACTGCCTAGGGAAGCAGGAGTATGCTTCAGCTACCTTTTCAATAAGGGGGCTGAACTACTTGGCCCATGTCACGAGACTCCAATGCAACCTAGTAAGGGAGCTGGAGGCATATCCACCCAAGTCCATGTCACAGGAGGACAAGGCTTCGTTCTCCATGAAATTGGCCACTCTGAGAGCAGTATCAAATACATCCACATGACTCCTCTCCCATGCTACGGAAGAAGCAACTAGGGCAGCTGGGTCTGGTGTGTCCCTGAGGCGCAACACCTGGCTCAGGTTGTGGCAATTCACCGAACCCTTTAAGGTGTCCTTTGCTAATGCCCCTTATGACGACTCGACTCTTTTGGTAAGACTGTCAAGGAGACACTAGTCCAGAGTGAGAAGGACGAGAAGACACTGTCTGCCATCGGGATCTGCTTCTCTAACCCTCAAAGGTCCTTTTCCCGGAACCAGAGAGGGCAAAAGAAGATGTGGTTCCCGAAGTCTCAGTAGTCCCTGGACACTCATGGCTCTTCTTTTCCTCGAGGCAGAAAGGGGGACAGAATGGATGCCGGCCCAGAGGTCCAGGGGTTCCGCGAAACTTCAGGTCTCGAGAAACATTCTCAGACAGACCTGGGTAACAGTCCTGAGGGGTTGCCCGGCTGCTCTACTCTGGAGGCAGTCGGGGGTAATTGTCTTTGCACCCAACAGCATGGTAGTCCATAACACTGGACTGCTGAGTGCTTCAAATCATGTCCAGAGGATAATGTTAAGTTGTCCCTCTCACCTTCATTCTTGCTGGTTGGGTTCGGAGCCAACCTCGGCCATTTTCTAAAGCTCGAGATCTACTTACTGGCTTGAGGCCTCCCTATATCCCATAATGCCTGGCGCTAGACCCCCAGATCTTGTTTGCCGCTTCAGCTATGAGGTTGCGCTTCACTGGCTCAGGTGGTATTAATCTTTTGTATTTTTAGTAGCTTAACTGTTTTGTATATTTTTCGAATCTTTTTATTAATCAGGGTAGTACTGTAGGCTAGTCTTAGGTTTCCCTGTGTTTTCTGACCCTTAGGAAACTTATTACTTAGAGAGTTTCTCCCCTCCCCCCCATTCCCTAGTAGGCCGTTTAAGTGTTTTCAGTAGGAAGTAGTGTTTAGCCTTTATAGTCTAAAATCATAGTTTCTTAGTTTTAGTTTGTATAGTTACTAAAATTTTTGTGTGAAGGTGTGGGACTAGTGTGTGTGTGTTTTTTTGTACTAGTCTAAAATTTCATCCCTCGGTATACCTTTGATTTATAACATGTCAAAGGATACCAAGGTATCAGGGTTCAAGAAGTGTGACTCGTGCTGTCAGAAAATGTCTCTGACAGACGGTCACACTTCTTGTGTTTATTGTTTGGGTTCCCTACACCTGCAGGACTCTTGCTCGGTATGTCATACCTTTAGTCTGAGAGTCCTGCAGGAGCGTAGGAACAAGTTAATTCTCAGGCGTTTATTAAAACCCGAGGGGTCTCCGGCAAAGTCTCAGCTAGCTAAAACCCCTAAGCCCACCAGGCCATTGGCTCCCAGTACGGAGGCGTCGCCAGTCGCCAGGTGGAGCATTTGCTTCAATTTCGGTTCTGGCCGGGACCGAAGTATCAAAATTTCTCTCGGCTCCGACCTTGGTGTCGGAGCTGTCAGGGAGCCATAAGTCATCCAGATCGCCATCCCTGGAGTCGATTCGCTCGGCTCTGGGATCACCTTTGCTACAGTCCGAACGGAGCCATAGGTCCCACTCTTCTCAGTCCTCGATGCTGTCCGATCATGACTTGGAGAGAGTGGTTAGTAGACTCCTCAAATCGCAGGCCCTGGCTAAAATGTTAACTAGCCCTCCTCATCAGTCTGTGGCTGCTCCCCTTTCTGAAGTAGTTCCTCCTCCGACTCCTCCTGTTAGTTCGGAGCCAGAGCTTGTTGGGCTCGGATCCTGGAAATGGTGCCGATGCTTCCCCTTTCGGCTCCGATTTCTTTAATGGTTCCGTCCTTGGAGGGATCTGGGTGCTGAGACTCCCTCGTCGGCTCCGAGGGGGCGAGTGGCATCGGACCCTTGTCTGACCCCGTTCTCCCTCTCGGAGCTTCGGCGCAGGTAAGCTCGGCTCTTACATTGGCCTCTGAGTCATCCCTTTCGGTGCTGGAGAGGATTCCTGTCTCCTCGGAGTGGGGGTCCTCTTCTCTGCCAGACAGGGGTGCCTTCGAGGTCATGAGGAGCGTGCTGACTTCTGAGTCTGCACCTCGATCAGCTCCTTCAGCTCCTACCCCTAGGGTGCCTGCTTCGGTCTCTGTCCCTCCTCCAGATCCCAAGCAAGGGGATCAAATGCTCCAGGTCACCCCACTGGGTGTATCTTCCTCTTCTGAGGCCTCCCCTGAGATTTCAGAGGAGCCCCCTCGAAAGAGAAAATGTAAGAGGAAACATGTTGACTCCCCAGAGTCGGTCACGTCAGATACTGACTTGGAGGATTCGGAAGGGTCCCCAAGATCCTCCTCTGAAGATGTCTCTTTCTCAGACATCTCTGAGATCCTTAAGCAGAGGGGGAACTGGTCTGCTTTTAACCCTTCTGAGGACGAGTCGGTATACTTGGATGCGTTTGGTTCTCGCCCCTCCACCTCCTGGGTGTCTCCGCCTTTAGCTCCATTAATGGAAGTGGTGGCTCGGAAGGCGTAGTCAGCTCCGGACACACTGGAACCAACCCCTCACAGGCTCACCAAGTTTATCACGGGCCCCCAAGATAAACAGTTTCTGACAAAGGGTGTCCCCGTTGATGCCATGGTGGTAGCAGCTGCCACGAAAAAGGAGTTGGCTGACACTTCTGTACCTGTCCATCCCCCTAACAAAGAGTCTAGTATGATGGATAGATAAGGGAAGCGGATGTTTTCCTCAGCAACCTTCTCCATGTGGTTGCTGAATTATTTGTGCCACTTCACCCGTCTTCAGAGGGATCTCCTCAAGGAGCTAGGAGATACCCTGCAAGATCCATCAGCTGCGGGGGCTCAAGACAAGATAAACTCCCAGCTAGCGACTCTTAATTCTATCGGTAACTCCTCCATCCTGCTCATTTCGTATGTGGCTGATGGGGCGAGTAGAGCCGCAGGCACAGGCTTGGCTTTGAGAAGGCATGCCTGGATGCGGTTGTGTAACTTCGCTGATCCCTTCAAGGCATCTTTCACCAACACCCCTTTTGATGGTTTAGCTCTGTTTGGACCTCAGGTGAAAGATACACTTACCAGGTGTGAGCAGGAAGGCAAGACTCTCTCTCTCTGCCATTGGAGTCTGTTTTTCCACTCCCTCTAGACCATACCCTAAGGGTCAGAAGAGTGGGAAGATGTGGTTCCGGAAACCCCAGGGAGCCATGCCTGACACACGTGGCGAGTTCCCCTCCAGAGGCAGAGGAGGGAACAACAATAGAAGCCACCCGCGGGGCAGAGGGGTCCGCAGAATCAGGGCAGCGGAGAATCCTTCTCTGACAAGCCCTTCCAGCACCTCTGAAGGGCTGCCCAGTTGTCTGCCTTCGGAGGCAGTCAGAGGAAGGTTGTCTTTGTACCCAGAAGCCTGGAGTCTCATCACTCAAGACAGATGGGTACAGTCTATCATATCTGGAGGTTACAAAATCCCGTTTGTCCACACTCCCTTAAAATCAAACAACCCCATCCCAGATGTTCCACCCAGTCTAAGGGAACAGGCAGTACAAGAAAGTTCAAGACTGCTAAAAAAAACGGGCCATCCAACAAGCCCCAGCAGACCAGCAAGGATCCGGAATTTACTCAAAGTTCGTTTTGGTACCAAAGAAGACAGGGGACTGGAGACCCATTTTGGATCTCAGCAGACTAAACAAGTTTGTTCAAAGAACAAAGTTCCGGATGGTCACGCTTCAGTCCATTCTACCCTTTTTGGGTCAGGGCAATTGGATGTGCTCCATAGATCTTCAGGATGTGTACTACCACATCAAAATGGACAGGCGTTCCAGAAGGTTTCTCCACTTCCGGCTGGGAGCCAGTCATTACCAGTTCAGAGCCCTACCCTTTGGTCTCACCACAGCCCCCAGGGTTTTCATCAAATGCATAGCAGTGGTTACCGCTCAACTGAGACGGCAAGGATTCCAGGTGTTTCCATATCTAGATGACTGGCTCCTTACTGCTACCACCAGACATCAATTGCTAAGAGCCAGGGATTATACTATCCAAACATGCTCCAACCTAGGTATCTCAATAAATTTCAAAAAGTCTGCATTGTCACCTTATCAGTCCTTAACCTTTATAGGCGCAAGATTAGATACGAAAGATCTGTCTGCGATGCTTCCAGTAGACAGAGTGGCAGACATTCGCCGACATGTACAGGTATTATTAGGATGCAGAAAGATTCAGGCCAGATTCACCCTAAAAACCTTAGGTCTCATGGCAGCAGCGATTATATTAGTTCCCCTGGCTCGTTTTCACATGAGGATTCTCCAGTGGATGCTTTTCACCCAATGGTCCTTTCAACAACTTCCTTTGTCTCACAAGATAATAATTACACAATCATGCAAAGACTACTTGGCTTGGTGGATGGTCTCTCCATCAGTACCCCAGGGCAGACCATTTGTCCTTCCTCCTCCAGTTGCCACTGTGACCACGGATGCCTCCCTGATCGGGTGGGGGGGCATTTTCAGGGCAGGACGGTCCAGGGCACCTGGCAACCCCACGAGTACCACTTGCACATAAACGTCTTGGAGATGAGGGCGGTGCTTTTAGCGTTGCAAGCTCTTCAGAACTCTTTACCCATTGGGACCATTGCAATTCAGACAGACAATATGTCTGTAGTGTGGTACATCAACAAGCAGGGCGGAACCAAGTCATATCCTATATGTTGAGAAGCACTCAGACTATGGCAGTGGTCAGTCTCCTCTCAACGGTTTCTGACGGCAACACACATCCCTGGGAAGTCCAACGTCATAGCAGACAGGCTAAGCAGAGCTATTCTCATGCCTCACGAGTGGTCTCTCAACCGGAGAGTAGCGGACAGAATCTTCCGCAAATGTGGTCAGCCTTGCTGCGACCTTTTCGCAACTCCTCTCAACAGCAAGTGCAACAGTTTCTTAACTCTCTTTCCAGACACTCCCCCAGGGACTCTCTAGTTCACGATTGGCCACAGGGACTTCTGTTTGCATTCTCACCCCTTCTACTAATTCCCAAACTAATTCAGAAAGCTACCGTGCTGGGTTGCAGGATGATCTTCATTGCCCCCCTACTGGCCTCGACAAATCTGGTTCCCATTCCTGCATCGTCACCTTCTAGAGCAGCCTTGGAATCTGGACCCAGTTCCGGACCTCCTGATCCATCAGTTGGGCGGGCTGCATCAGTCTCTTCAGTCTGTCAACCTCACTGCTTGGTTGCTCCACTTCCAACCTTAGCCAGGCTTCCCAGTATTTCCAATTCAGTGCGGGAGATTATCCTTTCTTCGCACAAACCTACAACCAGGAAGACTTATGCTAGTAAGTGGAAACATTTCTCTTTCTGGGCAGAGGCTAGAAATATAGATCCCTTCATGGCCCCTGTCCATAATGTCCTAGACGTTTTAGCAGAACTTTTTCAAGCGGGCTCCTCTTCTGCCACCATTAGAGTTCAGCTAGCGGCTATCTCTAATTTCCATATGGGTCTCTCAGAAACCAGCATCATGTCCCATAAGCTTTGCAAAACCTTTCTGAAAGGAACAATCTTGCTCAGACCTCCAGTGAGTGATCCCTCGCCTCCGTGGGACTTGAATTTGATCCTAGCTTCCTTGATACTGCCTCCCTTTGAACCTTCAGCTTCATGTTCCTTGAAATTGCTTACTTGGAAAACCCTCTTTTTGGTGGGCATTACTTCAGCGAGGAGAGTTTCTGAACTTCAAGCCCTTTGTGTTCATCCTCCTTACCTAGTTTTCCATAAGGATAGAGTTTCACTCATGACTAATCCTTCGTTCCTTCCACCGAAAATAATTTGAATCAATCCATTGATCTGCCAGTCTTTTTTCCAAATTATTCCAACAAAGCTGAAAACAAATACACCAGTTGGACGTTCATAGGCAATTACGTTTTTATTTGCATAGGACTGAACAAATTAGGAAATCAGACCAACTCTTCCTGTCCTATGCGGAGGGTGAGCAGGGTCGACCAGTGTCTAAAGTAACCTTATCCAGGTGGTTGTCCTCTATTATTACCCTTGTTTATCAGTTGAGGAATAAAGAACTCCCTGCTAAACCTAAAGGCCACACTACTAGAGCTTTAGCTACATTGGTAGCTTTTCAATCAAGACTACCTATGGAAGCCATTTGTGCGGCTGCCACATGGGCCACCCCTTATACCTTCATTTCACATTATAAATTGGATCTGGCCTCTAGGAGCAGAGCTGATTTTGGTTCCACTGTGCTCAAGAGTCTTTTCTGATGAGCCACCCAGGACTAAGGTACTAGGGACGCTATCCCAACCAGCAAGAATGAAGGCGAGAGAGACAACTTAACATTAAGAAGTTATGTACCTACCATAACGTTCCATGTTAGTTGTCTTCTTCTCGCCTTCTTTCTTGTATCCCACCCTCCATCCCCCTAGCCTAGATGGACCGAGAAGAGTCCTCCTATGGATCTTGTCACTGGCTGAGTCTTTACCGATTATGCCCTCTACCTTTTTCTTCAGCCCTGTAGCTGAAGTTTTGCTTTTGGGATGGTTGTCCTCTTGTATTATGATGGTGTTAGGTCTTCCAAATGAGATCTGGGGGTCTAGCGCCAGGCATTGTGGGATATAGGGAGGCCTTGAGCCAGTAAGTAGCTCTCAAGCTTTAGAAAATGGTCGAGTCGGAGCCGAAGGTCGGCTCCGAACCCAACCAGCAAGAAAGAAGGTGAGAAGAAGACAACTAACATGGAACGTTATTGTAGGTACATAACTTCTTATTCTATCCCCTTTGTGGGTTCCCCCATACCTCCCAAACACCTCCTGGACATTCCACCCATGCAAAGGATGGCAGCAGCACAGGAAATTTTCAAGCTGCTAGGAAAACAAGCCATCGAAACTGTCCCCCCAGATCAGTTTGGATAGGGCTTCTATTCCAGGTTCTTTTTGGTGCCAAGGAAAATGAGGGATTTAAGGTCCATCCTTGACCTCTCTACCCTGAACTTGTCAGTTGCCAAAGAAAAGTTCCGGATGGTCACACTACAGTCCTTAATGCTGTATTTGCAAGATAGCGACTGGATGTGCTCGTTAGATCTCCAGGATGCTTACTATCCCATAAAAATGCACAGAAGCTCCAGGAGGTTCATCCGCTTCTGGCTAGGGGGCAATCATTATCAAATTTGAGCCCTACCCTTTGGTCTCACCACAGCCCCCAGGGTGTTTGCCAATGTGATGGTGGTTGTAGCGGCTCACCTGAGGCTTCGGGGATTCATGTCTATCCGTACTTGGACGATTGGCTCCTCAGTGCTCCCACCAGGCGTCTACTTTCCCAAACCAGGGATTATTTTCTGACACTCGCCCTGAGTTTGGGTATCACAATCAACACAGTCAAGTCTCTACTAGAGCCTGTACAGATGATAGATTACATTGGTGCCAGGATAGACACACTACAGTGCAAAGTGTTCCTGACCTCGGAGAGAGTTCAAAACCTCAGGCTGCATGTCTCCCTAATTTACCGTTCTCACCTCCCAACAGTGGAATCAGTGTGGAGGGCCCTAGGCTCGATGGTGGTGACCATAACTCTCCTTCCATGTGCTCGGCTACACATGCGGATTCTTCAGAGGACTCTAGCGGTTCAGTGGTCCCTGTTGGATTTACCACTAACCTATCCTATCCACCAGAATCAAGTGTGTCAATCGTTCCTCATATGATGGATGAGCTCTCCAGACATTTTGGAGCTCGATCCTTTGTTCCAGCTCCGATCCAAACCACAGTGATCAGGGATGCCTCCCAACTCGGTTGGGGGGGGCATTGTTTGGGCAGGACAGACCAAGGCCTCTGGTCCCCCTTAGAGACTAGCTTGCATATCAGTGTCCTAGAGATGAGGGCAGTCCTTCTAGCATTGCAGGCCCTTCATGCCTTTCTTCCTCTGTGGACGATTGCCATTCAATCAGACATGTCAGTAGTTTGGTATATCAACAGACAGGGAGGGACCAAATCTTGTCCCCGTTGTCGCGAGGCCATGAGAGTGTGGGAATGGGCAATCTCCACCGGTTGCTTTCTCATCACAACACACATTCCGGGACGGTCCAACATTCTAGCGGACAGGCTAAGTCGGACCATTCTGATGCCTTACGAGTGGTCTCTGACTCTATCAGTAGAGGAACAGATCTTCAGTGAGTGTGGTCAACCTTGCTGCGATCTCTTCGTATCTCCTTCCAACGCAAAGTGCAGCAGGTTTTTTGCTCTGAGCCCCCCCCCCCCGCCAGGGGAGTCCCCCAGAGATGCTCTAGTTCATGCTTGGCCTCCCAGTTTTCTGCATGCTTACCTGCCAGTTCCTCTCATCAAGAGGTTTCTGCAGAAAGCTTGTTGACTGGGGAGCAAGGTGATCCTTATTGCCCCATTCTGGCCTCGCCAGGTATGATTTCCCTTCCTTTGGTCTCACCTTCTGGCTCCACCTTGGATCCTAGATCCCATTCAGGATCTGATTTCACACCCATCGGGGTGCCTCATCCGAGTCTGGACAGCCTGAAGCTCACAGCTTGGCTGCTCTAGTTCCCATGATTGCTAGGACTCCCGGACTTTCCTCCTCATTTAAGTCTATTTTGGTAGCTGCTCATAAGTCTTCTACCAGAAAGGTTTATGGCAACAAATGGAAACATTTTTCTTTCTGGGCCTTTCAGAGGAGTTTAGATCCTTTTACAGCTCCTATTTCCTTCATTCTTGATTTTCTAGCTGATATTTTCCAGCATGGAGCTTGTTCTTCTACTGTCAAAGTTCAGTTGGCTGCTATTTCTCATTTTCATGTGGGTGATAATTCTGCATTCTTGGCATCTTCTAGACTGTGTAAAGCCTTTATTAAAGGCGCTTTTTTGCTACGCCCCCCAGTCAAAGATGCTGTCCACCCCATGGGACCTTTCTATTGCTCTCCAAGCTCTGGTTGCTCCATCTTTCGAGCCTGCCGCAACTGCAGATCTGAAATTTCTATTGTGGAAAACAGCTTTTCTAGTGGCGATTACCTCTGCTAGAAGTGTTTCAGAACTACAGACCTTGTCCATAAAATTCCCGTACATGATTTTTCATAAAGATATAGTTTCCCTTCGAACCAACTCTTCTTTTCTTCCTAAGGTGGCGTCACCAGTCAATATCAATCAGACTATAAATTTGCCTGTGTTCTTTCCCAATTTTACCAACAGGATGGAATATAAGCTACACATGTTGGATGTTCATAGACAGTTACGATTCTATTTACACAGGACAAAAATGTTCGTAAATCTGATCAATTGTTTGTCTCGTTCTATAGACCCTTTTTGGGTAAACCTATTTCCAAGGTCACTATAGCTAGATGGATTTCTTCATGCATCCTGCAGGTCTATAAGGACAAAGGCTTGTCTCCTCCAGGTCAGGTTAAAGCTCATGCCACTAGGTCCATGGCTACGTCTGCAGCTTTCTGGTCTAGGGTGTCTTTGAATGATATTTGCTCTGCAGTTACTTGGTCCTCATCTCATACATTTATTTCCCATTACAAATTGGATTTGACATCTAGAAGGAGAGCATCCTTTCACTCTGCGGTGCTCCGGAATATCCTTCCATGAGGGCCTCCCAGGTGTTTAGTAGCTGGGGACTCTGTCCCACAGGTTGAAGACCAAATGAAGTAAACTATTTCAGATAAGGAAGTTATGTTCTTACCATAAGGTTCCATTTGAGTAGTTGTACTTCATTTGTCTTCAACCGTCCCTCCCTCCTTCCCCCAGACCTTGGCGCATGCTCAGCCTATGGGCTGTAGTATAGGTCACAAGTATGTTATCAGGTCGGGTTCTAAGTATAAGTTCTTCAGACTTGATCTGGGGATGGAATGCAGTGAAGGTGTATTATGGGTAAGGGGAAGATTCTGGAGCTCAGAGCTGATGCTAGTAATTTTTGCAGGCTCGGATCCGATACGGATCCGTATCCCACAGGTTGAAGACAAATTAAGTACAACTACTCAGACAGAACATTATGGTAAGTACATAACTTCTTTTTCCCACTCATTACCACATCGACGGGAGCCCACTGAACACTGAAAGCGCTATAAGAGATCTGGGAACACAGGTCGACAGCAACCTCTCCTTTGACCACTACATTGCCACTGTGGTCACAAAGTCCTTCTATGTGGCACATCTCATTACCAAGGATTTTGCATCCAGGAAGAAAGAGGTCATTGTCTCTATCTACTCTTCCCTCATTAGATCAATCATTGAGTATAATGCCCCATTTGGCATGTACCTGACTAGACAAATGCAACAGCTGGAGAGGCCACAGAAGTACCTCACGAAGAGGATCCTAGGCATTAAACAGATGTCCTACTTGGACAGACTCAAAAGACTCCAGCTATTCTCTGTCTCACATCACATACTTAGAGGCGATCTTTGCTTGACTTACAAAGCCATGTCTGACCCAGCTCTGTTAGAAATGCTACAGCTAAAGAAATCCCAATCCCTCCACACCACACGCTCCAGAGACTACACCTCAATACCACAATCAACAGAACATGCTGGAGGGACAGTTTCCTCACCCAGAGACTGTCCATGCTGTGGAATAGACTTCCCACACATGTCAAGCAGAGCACCTCACTGGCCCTTTTCAAGAAAAATCTTGATGAGTGGATAGGAAATAGAAAGTGCACTCTCAGAATCACTCCAGTGGCACTGCTTGATAGAGGCACTGGGAACTAACGTTAGAAGGCACAATGCCAGGGCACTTCTATGGGCTAGGCTTATAAAGGCTCCAGGGCCATTAGCCTAGTACATACCTATGAACCTATGTGAAGACTAATCTACTAAAACTGAGTGATGGCCTGACTAAATTCAAAAGCCCTTTCCATTTTCATGACCACTCTGCTTATGTGGAATCTTTACTACAAAATTCTATGAACACATAAATAGCTGCCTACCTGCATTTGTTCCCCTCAGGAATTAATACAATGCCAGATTTAAAAATAAACACATGTGGTGGAACCCTAATATAAACAGGCTCTAAAACAAAAGAAAAAAAAATCTGTGAATGCAAAAATAAATTTAACTCTGAAGATGCCTAAAATTTTCCTGCTAAGCAAATTGCTCCAGAACCTACTCTAGTTGAGTAGCCTTTCTCTCTTTAAAAGCTGGTATTGCACTTGCGGTGAAACCTGAGTTATTTGGCACTCCATGTGGGATCTATATTGTAGCAAGCATTTTGCTGCAGTTTAAAGGGAAAAAAAAAACATTTTTTTACTAAAACTGAGTGATGTAATGCTCTTGAAGGCAGGGCACAAACTGTAGTGACTGCTACAGTTTAAAATCAGGATTTTTTTAACTAAAACATGAGTGATATAGCACTCCATGCAGGCAGGGTATAAACTTAACAAAGTGTTTGGTACATTGGCAGCAAGCAGTTTGCTAAAGTTTAAAAAGATTGTTTTTCAACTAAAACATGAGCACTGTAATGTTCTATGAAGGGAGGAAAGCAACTGTTTGTTACCGTTTAAAAGAAAAAAATAATTTTAATAAAATAAAATCTGCTGAAGGAGGGTTGGTGTAGGGCACAGAAACGGGACTTGAATGGCTGGAGTAGGGGGGGGGCTGACCACTTAGAAGGAATGCCCCCCCCCCCTTTTTTTTTTGCTCTTCAGTAGAAGAACTGGGGAGAGGGCATAGATCTAACTGTAATAAGCAGAATAAGCAAATTGCTTGCAATGTATTACAGTAAAGACCTTAGTTATTTGCTTTTCACTTGAAGACCTGAGTGGGTGGGGTGCTAGTTGAACCAACTACACATCTTCTGCCCTGAATAAATCAACAAAAGACAGATAAGAGGTAAAAATAGCTACCCAGATGTAGCAAAAACTATAAAGTCTTCAAGTATGTTAGAAATTTCAGAAACAATGCCCGGCACTGCGCAGAGCTAATCATAGTTGATATCACGTACTTGGACCCAGAAGACATAACTATTCTACTAGCGGGCAATGTTAGCTTAAACTTCATCCCTTTCTCACTTAACAGTATTCTTAGATCACATACTCACAACTACACCCCACCCCTCATATATCCCAAGAATAAGTCCTTAAGGTGATATCCAAGATCAAAAACACTACTTCTGTGGGACAACTCAACATACTAGGTTGCCTTCTGGCCAGTCTAACTAAAACATGACTTGTGAGACTCTACCATGGCTATTCAGTTTCATCCTCAAAACAGGTTTCATTCTAGATGAATGGAGAACAATAGCAGCCATTCACTTGTGGAAAGGTGGGGCTTCAATTGACCAGAGTAATTATAGACCTATAACTCTGATTAGGCTCATCTGTAAGCTATAGAAAAGATAATTATGGCATTAATAAATAAGGATATAGATAACCTACAGACTCTAAACCTAAACCACTTTGGATTCATCCAGTGCAAATAGCTTACTTAACCTGATTGACATCTTCAGAAAGGTGTAGAATGGATGAGCTGAAATCAGAGCACACCACATATCTAGACCTCACAAACACATTTGACAAAATCCCATGCACAAGTATAGATAACCTTTCTGAGCTAAATGTAAATCCCAGTTAACTCATTTGATAGCAAATAGGCTCACAAACAGAAATAAGGAAATAAAGGTGGACAGCTGTACCTCCTTCAAAAGAACTGTAACTAGCGGTGTACCTAAGGTTCAGGCCTCGGTCCACTCCTGTTTGGCATTCACTTCTTGCAAGTTCATAGGTTATTACTAGGCTAACTGCCTTTCTGGGCCATTTTAAGACTAGCCAATTAGCCCATTTCAGATTTAAACCTACACTTTGGGTCTGTAAGGTAAACACCTTAACCATTACGTCAACCTCCCACAAAACATTTATAGACAAATATTAGGTTATTAGTCTTCAGACTACTACAAACCTAATGAACAACACAAAGCCAGAATCAAGCCTTGCAGTGTTTATCTGTGAGTTTAAGACCTTAACCATTATGGCAACTCTTCCACCAAGTCAAAGCTAATATTAAGTGTTTTATGGCTGACCCTGCTGGTGTTATCATAAACACCCCAACGGATACCATGATCCTGCAAGAGGGCTTGTCCCAAACATGTAGCTAATGTTAAAACAATGGAATAAAAGTAAATGCCAAGAAATGCATAACTGCATGCTTCAGCAAGCATGACTCTGCTTATTTTTATCCCATTGACAATGTCTCCTCCTGAAAATTGATCCCATATTCAGGCATCTGGGAATTTTTGTCAGCACGTGTCTTTCTGGGGCTTTGCAAGCTAAGTTCAGAAGAGCAGGGTATTCTGACTTCAGTGGCCATTCTGATCCTAAACAACATGTTAGTCTCTTATTAGATGGGCCAACAACAGGAACATACTCAGACCCCACAATTCCATGAATCATGACCATCCTTCTCAGTTAATCCAAGGAAGTTTTTCACTACTTGTGAATCGCATGCCTGCAATGTGTCCAGAACCACCTGACAAATTCCTTGACTTCAGCAGCTCTTAAGGGAAGAATGATTGTAATCACTTCCTTCATGATGATATGCAATGAAATCTATTACAGCTACCAGACTTATTGAGATTTCAAGGACTCCAGATACACAGCCCACTTCATGTCTGACATGCCTATTGTTAGCACTTGTTAAGTAGGACCAGGTGGCACAAAAAGCCTGTACAGATGAGCTACCAGTATCCACCACTGAAGTTCCTAGACCTATGAGGAAACAAAGGGAATTCTCAAATCCAGAAGGTCTGTTGACTAATGCAACACACTTCTTATGTCTTATTGAAGCTTAATGATGTGCAGTCTGGCATTCATAACTATTGTTATGTTTTTTGACAAGTGACTCATAATGCTGAGAAAGGCACTGACTAACAACTACAGCTATAACACTGACTAGACAATATTACAAACTCTTGTACCCTGCCATAAATGAAAAACAACTTTTTATACCTCTCAACATTTCACTGCAAGAAATCTGGGCAAAGCCATAAATAATAGCGGGGGTGGGGGGCGAAGGCCCAAAAATAGGGGCTGGTTTTAAATATTGCTTCTAGAAATTTAGAAAGTTGCTAGAATAACAGGTTTTGCATTATTATATATTTTCTGAAGGATATGAAATTAGAAACTCAAATGTCTGTCATTATTTAGTGTTATTTAGTGATTTCAATCCTCAGTAGTTTGTCAGAAAACTGCAAATTTTATGAGGAACAAATAAAAAAATATGAGGCAGAAATCTGGACATTCTGTGAAAATTTGGACATTTGAGAGGTATGCAACCTTACTTTTCTTAGTCCACCACTGCTCTCAGAAACAACTGCTATTAAGGGTGCAGATTCAACTTGTCTGTGTTAGTTGTCAAGTCCTGGCATGCAGGAAAAGGATTACCAACTGTAACAATAGCTGTTCCTGTGACTACGAGCAAATGTGTTATGCATATAAGGATAAACGTGAATGGTATTTATCCTTATGACCATTACACCAAGTGCAGGACATCTAGTAAAGTCACTGGGAACAGTGCTACAACAAAGTGGAGAAATACAATTTTTTAAAGGTTTTTCCCTTTTTAAAACCCAATAAGACCTCTGTAGGGCTTGAGAAGCAGAATGTGCATAAAGCATCTTTCAGTTCCCGAGTGACCATGAATGTCACCTAGGGAAAGAAGGACCTCAGTGACTGAAATGTTGCTGTTTTTAACTTTCAAGCCATGACTTGTTTTTGGCGGCTAGAGATACATGACTACTGTAGGTATCACTTCTACAGCACAAAAAAGGTTCTTGCATAATAGTCTTTTCCCATAAAGAGAGAAAAGATTTTTTCCTAAGAATTTTGACCTACGTTGACTGTTTGTGCACATTCTTTTTTTAAGCAGTTTAACATGTTTACAATATATACATAGAAAATAATGAATTCAGCATCACATACTGTTATACAATGTTAGGAATACATTAAATCATCAAGGTAATCATATACAATTAACACATGAAGAGCCTTGTTATTTCAGTAGCAACATTTCAAGGCTATCCCAAACACTAAATATCTTAGTAGGATTGATAGATCTTATTCTGATCACTTTTTTCAATTTTACATAGTATTGCTGTTAAATTTCATTTTTTTGAATGTGGGAACTTAATTTGATTTCCAGTTTTTGTAATAACCTTTCTAGCTGCTGTGAAGAGACTCCAGAACATTTTTGTGTTGTTCGTCTTTCACAGGTAAAGGAAGTAAAATATTCATTATTATTTTTTATCTAGTTAAAGAACAATTATCAGACTATATCCCCTTAAAAACATACTTATTTCTTCCCAATATACATTTAATTTTTCACAGTCCATAAATGTGTGTCCAATCAGCTTTTACATTTTTACTACATTGCCAACAAACTGAAGAATTTGGTTTACTAAATTTAAAGATTTTATAGGGAGTAACAAACATTCTATGTACATATTTCCACATAAAAATGTTCCAATATAAGCTTGAAGTTTGACTAACTGATTTAAGTAACATCTGTTGAGTCGCTCAATCCACTGCTACCTAAAAAGTTCCAGAATTTTGATCAAAATGATTATTATTATTTACAATTAACTTACATAACTTGGACAAGCTTCATGTTGGTCAATTTACCATCAGTGATATAATTCATATATTCATATGCTGGTGGAATAATGTTCTGTTCCTCTTCACTCATATTATCTACAAATTTATTTAATTTCTTATTGATAATGTTAACTAGTTAACTGAATCGGATTGTACACTCTAAATTGGCCCCAGGCATGAGTGTGTGCATGTGTGTGCCTTCTGTGGAAGGTTTGGCGCCGGACTGGCATCTTGACACTGTAAAACTCCACTGCCAGTCATGAGCAGACAGGTGATCCGCTGTGGCGACCCCTAACCGGGAAAAGCTGAAAGAAGAAGAACTGAATCATCCAACTTATAATCTTTTATCAAATATATTGGTGTTTGTTAACATTCAGATCAGAAAGGAGAAACTTGGACACCTTCAGGATAAACTGACACAGTATGCTGGTTGACAGTTTTAGCTCACATCTTCATTCAACCAGAAATCTGCAGAAATGGATGCCCATTTGGTAACGACATAGTTCTGTCCCAGTGGGAAGATCTTTACATGTTAGATCCACCCTATAAAAATTTTTGGGTACTCTATGGGCGTTATTTAGACGACATAGTACTGCTGTGGGGAGATGGGAAGGACAAACTTGGGGAATTTTTTGAATTTATTAAAAACACTACCCCTTTTTTGAGGTTCAGTATGAGTGTGGATAAGGACAGACTCAATTATTTGGATGTGACATTGAAGAAGGATTATACCAAAAAAAATTTCCTCCCTGTTATATAGAAAACCCACTTATTCAAACTCACTTTTGCATTACAGTAGCTGGCACCCCATTCACCAAAAGAAAGCTTTGGTGAAAGAGCAATATGTCAGATTGGCCAGAATGATTTCTGACCTTGAGGGTTTTTTTGGTGAGTGTTTAACATTGCAGGGTATGTTGACTAAGAGGGGTACCCTGACCAATTTGTGTTAATATTATGGATGAGGTGAAGAAGAAAAGACTGGGAGGGACTTATCGTCGCCTTTTAGGCACTAGTCTGGAATTAAGACAGACAGATGTTAGTGACAATGAGGTGAGCTTCGGGAGAGCCTTTGTGTTACCATTTAATGTTGACTTCTATGACATTCGGAAAATTATCAACAAACATTGGAATATTTTTAGTCTTGACACCGACACTTCCATCCTTCTGGGAAAAACTCCTACCATAGTTTATAAAAAGGATGTTTCTCTTAAAGGGTTACTAGAAAGACCATTACCTTTGGTAGAGAAGGGTGGTAGTTTCAAATGCGGCAGGTGTCCGCAATGTAAATTCATGTTTGACAAGGGACAAATTTATATTAAGAACTTTGGAAGAATTAGATTAAAGAAAAAATATTTTTGTTACTCTAAGGGGTTGGTCTATGTGGCTCTCTGTCAGACTTGTGATGGATTTTACGTAGGCAAGACAAAAAGGACTATCAAGCAAAGAATTTACCAGCATTTTTATGATATAACCAAAAAAAAAGCCCTTTTCAGACATATCGATGAGTTCCCCACTCATTCTTTCAAGTTTTGTGTCATCGACCTTGTAGATTTGGGACACAGAGGGGGCCCCTGTCAACTATTTATAATTTATTGAAATGAAATGGCAGGTCAGATTAAATGCCAGTGTATTCCCTGGCTTAAATGACAATTCTTTCTCTGTCCTTTTTTAAAACTTAGATCTGCTTATTGTATATGATCTATAGGAAATATATTAATTACAGGTTTTAACTGTTTTTATGATTTATGTCACAATAACGGGGGTGTGGTTAATGTATTGTCAACTTGTCATGTGGCAGGGGTATGTATTTAAGCTTACACATATGTGGTTTTATGTATTCTGAAGAAGTCTGTTATAGAGACGAAAGCGCTCAATAAAGTATTTTATTTCAGCTACTGAAGTGTCTGTGGCTTCTATCTTTCAATTTCTGGTGGTCTTGGTCAATTTGCTTGTTTTTACTAGAAGCAGAATGTGCATAAAGCATCTTTCAGTTCCCGAGTGACCATGAATGTCACCTAGGGAAAGAAAGGCCTCAGTGACTGAAATGTTACTGTTTTTAACCTTCAAGCCATGACTTGTTTTTGGCGGCTGGAGATACATGACTACTGTAGGTATCACTTCTACAGCACAAAAAAGGTTATTGCATAATAGTCTTTCCCCATAAAAAGAGAAGATATTTTTTTTCCTAAGAATTTTGACCTAGCTTGACTGTTTGTGCACATTCTTTTTTTTAAGACAATTTTTATCAGTTTAACATATTTACAATATATACACAGAAAGGAATGAATTCAACATCACATACTGTTATACAATGTTAGGAATACATTGAATTATCAAGGTAATCATATACAATTAACACATGAGCCTTGTTATTTCAATAGCAACATTTCAAGGCTATCCCAAACACTAAATGTCTTAGTAGGATTGATAGATCTTATTCTGATAACTTTTTTCAATTTTACATAGTATTGCTGTTAAATTTCATTTTTTTGAATGCAGGAACTTAATTCGATTTCCAGCTTTTGTAATAACCTTTCTAGCTGCTGCCAAGAGACTCCAGAACATTTTTGTGTTGTTTGTCTTTCACAGGTAAAGGAAGTAAAATATTTAAGCAATAACCCACGCCTGGGTGTGGGTAATGCTGGATTTACCCATGGTTGGTGTGGTTTGGTCATGAGGATGAAGCCCGAGTGGCCAAACAAATACAACCTTGGGTTAATCCAGCATTACCCACAACCAGAAGTGGGTTATTGCTATTATACAATGACATTATTTAAGAAAAAAAAACTTACTTTTCTTAAGTAATGCCTCCGTGCTGCCCTTCGGCAGCTGTCCAGTATCCTGGGGCAGTTCTGATGTACTGCGCATATGTAAGAGGCATGTTCCCACACTTACACAGTACATCAGTGCTGTGTAGAGGTAGTAACGGAGAAAGGAATGTCTCCGTTGCTTTTTTTTTTTCAAAGATGCCTCGCTATGTTATAGGAGTTGAACTCTTATAACATAGCGATATAGCTTTAAAAAAAGCAACAGAGATCTTCCTTTCTCAGTAGAAAGGAAGATTTCTGTTGCGTTTTTTTTTTAAGATATCTCGCTATGTTAAACAAGTTCTTCAACTTGTAAAACAGCAAGATATCTTTAGAAAAAGCAACAGAGATCTTCCTTTCTCTGTTGCTATCTCTGAAAAAAAGAAACATACTAATGGAAAAAGTCCGGGTGACCGGACCTTTTTACATTAGTATAGTCTCGAATTTACAATGGGTACGCTGGTTGGGTTGGCCAATCAGCATGCTCGTTTTTGCATATTTACGGCCGGTCATTGTATAATCATTATTATTTTTTATTTAGTTAAAGAACAATTATCAGACTATATCCCCTTAAAAACATAATTATCTCTTTTCAGTATACATTTAATTTTTCACAGTCATTAAACGTGTGTCCAATCAGCTTTTACATTTTTACTACATCGCCAACAAACTGAAGAATTTGGTTTACTAAATTTAAAGATTTTATAGGAAGTAACAAACATTCTATGTATATATTTCCAAACAAAAATGTTCCAATATAAGCTTGAAGTTTGACTAACTGATTTAAGTAACATCTATTGAGTCACTCAGTCCACTGCTATCTAAAAAGCTCCAGAATGTTGCATCAAAATGATTATTATTATTATTTACAATTAACTTACATAACTTGGACAAGCTTTATCTTGGTCAGTTTACCATCAGTGATAGAATTCATATATTCATATGCTGGAGGAATAGTGTTCTGTTCCTTTTCACTCATATTATCTACAAATTTATTTAATTTCTTATTGATAATGTTAACTGAATCATCCAATGTATAATCTTTTATTAAATATATTGGTGTTTGTTAACATTCTGATCAGAAAAGAGAAACATGGACACTTTCAGTATATACTGACACATTATTTTGGTTGACAGGTTTAGCTCACATCTTCATTCAACCAAAAATCTGCAGGAATGAATGTCCATTTGGTAACGAATTTGATAATATTTTTCCCAACCCCTTTCTCTTCTTTGTAGAGGAGAAGTAAGAACTGAGAGGAACAGGAGAGAGCTCTACATGTCAAGAGAATGTTAGAACACATTGAGTAATTTATTGGAATTATTGTGGTAAATGTAAGAGATCTAGTGGAATGTTTCCTATAGAACTGGAGTATTTCTTGTCCCAGGACCCCTTGCCGTACCACCTGCTACAGGGTAACGCCCATCAAAGTGTCTGTCATAAAAGGACTAGTCTTTAAGGAAGTGGATTATTCAATAGCTCTCCTGTTATGGAAAGGAAATGTTCAGCCATGAACCCCAGCACAAAATGATTTTAAAGAAATCTGAACAGAAATACAGTCTCCTTGATTATTTTCTCATCCTGAAAAAAGGCATCTCCTCCCACCATAAAAAGTACCATTGAGGTAATATGTAAATGTTTACGTTTTTCTGTCATATTTTCACTGTGAAGATTATCTGGTAAGCTATGCCTGTCTCCTAGATGTAATACCATAAGCCTCGGGTTTAAAGCCCAGTTAGCTGTATTATGTTGAGAGTTTAGACCTTGATTTTAAAACACTAATCAGTTTTGTTTTTGCCTTCAGAACAGATGGACATGTCCTCCAACATTGTTATTTCTTGGTGTTACATGTCAGTCTAGTATAGAAGTGAGAATATCAACAACTTTAAATCTCTAAGACCAGTGCAGCTCATAGAATGCATTTTCTTCCCCAAGAGTTCCCTAACACAAATTCAAGAACTTAAAAACAGTGAGCTCTGAAAAAGCAAAAAAAAAACAAAAACAAATTATATCTCTTAAACACTAAAATTCCAAACTTGCACTTACAGGAAACACATAAAATATAGGCTGCCCAGCAGCAAATATGCCAAGATATTAGAGGCTCAGTGCACTGTAACAGAGAGTTAGCTAGAAAAGGTCAGAGTACTGCAGGATGTATGTTTGGATTTCCAGCATATGGTAGAGAGTAGGGATAATGCCACAATCACATTGACCTGCATGCAGAATAGCCATGTCCGCCTCCATTTGTACACTACTGAGGACCTATCATACTCAAATAGGAGTCAGTGTATCGCATTACAAATGTTTCTCAAGAAGGTAGGGTAAATAGGGGGAATGAAACAACATACATCTGTGTGCAATATAATCGAGCATTAAGAAGCACTGCATGTGTATGTATTTCATTTCATTAAAGGTAATGCTTATAATAAAAGAAAATAGTCTGAAAAAAGGTGGAGGGCATGACATGCAAATTGCAATGTTTAACTCATTTCATCCGAGTGATGCCTCCGGGTGCATCTGCAGTTAACACCTCTAGGAGTCAAATATTGATTGTTCATATTTGTAGCAATAATTCCAAAACCATACTATGTACAAGGTTTTAAAAGATTTCAGCTTAAAGCTTACACAATAGCAAACTCAATTGCATTAATATTTGACCTCTGCTCATGCATGTAAATAGATATTAACTGTTGTGTTTATGATATTAATTCATATATATATATAATTTTCACATTTTTCTAAATATCTCAACAATCAGGTAACATTGTCAGAACTCCGTAGCCTCATATGAAAGTTCTCCGATAGCTGAATAAAATGCTGCTGACATTATGTGTGTAACTTGAGTGGTTGCTGATATATTGTACGTTGTTTACAAAATATTACAAATTTAATAGTTACTGTGTTTACTGTGACTTACAAAATTCTGTTTAAGACCTAGAAAGTAAAGAATACTACCATTGTAAAAATAGGTTGTGCTGAAGGGTTTACCATTTATATTTCTTTCAAAACCACTATGGTTCCAGAGATATGAACATCTGTTTGAAATGTGAGGACATAATTTGATTCTGTGAAAAGGCTTAGGCTCCACCCACTGAACGTTAGAGTCCAAACTCCCTGAGCTCCATTGGAGTAAATGACTTAACACCATTAAGGGTTCAGCCATTATTAACTGTTTCATTTAGGTAATGGAAAATAAATGACCACCACCAAAAAAAGTTGAAGTCAGTGTCCAAGAAAGCCAAGGCTAAAACCACATCAAAAACAGAATTAGACAGCAGGGGAACCACGAACTTGCAGACCAAAAAGTTTATTAAACACTTAAAATAAAATGCTTAACTTGGTCACTGCCTTTTTCATTCAATATAGAACTTCATCAGATTAATTAACTAATATTCCCATCATCCATTATATACTCTTCGTTAGCCTAATTACCTGGTGTCTAATTCTGTTTTTGATAATGGGAAAAACTGACAATTACACAGAAGATTATATAAACAATGCACACTATTAAGAGGATAACACATAACCTGAAAAAGCAGACTACATGAGTAACCTGCCATCTATAAGAGTAGTGTTACAACTTCACCCTCAGCACTGCACAAATAATGACTATTTTTGAGGACACAAGTCTATGTGCATGAGATAATGAATTAATTTCATGTGAATTACCTTAACAGAGAACAGTACATAATTTTTAGTGTCTTAAGTAAAGTGGAAAAAATTGCATAAACAGAAACAAAACAAACAAAAAAAGAACTAATGAAAATGCAAGTTTAGAGATTATAATACATACACAATTTGTGAAAGTAAATCAGTCAACTACTCAAATGACATTTTTCATTAAATTCCCACTTCTGTAGATTCAGGAGTCCTTAACCAGAAAATATTTAAACAAACCATTAAAATATGCAAATAAATTTTGCATGATGCTTTCGAAATCACTGAACAATTCTCAGTGAAGTGTCAGGCATAACTTTTATGAACAGTAGTATGATTAGTTGTACTGTAAAAAAAAAAAAAAAATTGTAGCGATGGACGAAACGTCTGATGAACAGTGACAGTAAACCAAGCACCATGCAGCACAGCCCACACGCAGCACTACTTGCATCGATTATACTGTATGTCACCTCCTTAAACCTGCACAGCTAAATACAGTGTACATACCTGCCTCATGGGGTCTCTTACTACTGCTGCTGGCTGGCCATCATTAATCATAGTAGGACCTGCACTGGGAGTGGATCCGTTAAAGCAGGAAAACATCAGTTTGGGACAAGAATATGATATAAAAGAACATGGGAATTGATGAAGGATTAGCAGTAAAATATGAACAAATGCGAATAAATCCAGTAAGGCATACTTTAGAAGACTTAAATTAATCATGAGAACAGCACTGACATCTAGGAACAAGATCCAGGCTTAAATCAATTTTCTCTTCCTGTCCTAACTTACTTACATTTTTGGAGTGACTGACTGGCCGCAAAATGTGTTGGATAGATTAGACAGGAAAACAAGGAAGATGCTTCATGCTCATCACATGATTTATAAAAGCACTATATATTCTCCGTTCTGAAGGAGGTATGGGTCTCCTTGAAATTGATTACATGTATAGATCTGCAATCGTGGGACTGCACGCTTGTCTACTGACCTCACAAGATTCAAATGTAGTGAAAGTTTTGAAACACGAGGAGAATACATCTAAGATGACTTCTCTGCTTAATTTAGCAGAAGCATATTGATGTCAAGCAGGAATGGAAATCAAACCAGAAGTAGATAAAAACCAGGCAGCAACTAAATGTACCAAAAAACAAAAGAAAGAATGTAACATGAAGGACCGAGTGAGAAGGCAAGAAATGTGGAAAAAGCATAAATATAGTTTCAAGTATAGAAAATGTCTGGAAGAACCTCATGTTGATCAGGAATGAATGCAGGAATGGTTAAGGAGAAGCAAATTCAAACCAAGAGATGAAAGGATAATATTGGCAGCCCAAGACAGTGGGCTACATACACGCTGGTTTACAAAGTCCATTGAACATGTAGGAGAAACAGACAAATGTAGGTTTTGTAAAACTGAATTGGAAACAGTCACACACCTTGTTGCCGGTTGTGACACACTAATGGCAGAAGGACTGTATTCTGAAAGGCATAATAATGTGACAAGACTGTTGCACTGGGGATTGTGCAAACATTATGGTATCGAAGTGGCTGAAAAACACTGGAAATGTTAGCCAAGTATTATAGAAAATGATAAAGTTTACATCACATGGGATCACCCATTACCAACAGTTCAAAAGACAGATGCTAGAAAACCAGATGTAGTGGTGCATGAAAAGAAGAAAAAAGTAGCACTGATCACTAAAATTGCCACACCCAGTGAATACAGTATCTTAAGTACAGAGAGATGCAAAGTCATAAAATATCAGGATCTGCAGGCAGAAACAAAGCAATGTGGAAGAAAGATACCCAGGCAGTTCCAATAGTAGTAGGAGCAATGGGTCTTATAAAAAAGAATCTACAGTCGTATTTAGCTATGTTACCAATTCATGTAACCCCGTATGAATTGTAGGAGGAGTCATTATTGGGCACAATGCGGGTGCTGCGAAAAGCACTTTTGGCTGACATCAAAGATTGAAACAATACTAATTTCATGAACTTTAATCATATTTTGATTTGGGAATGGGGTCCATTCCCGCCATAGTATTAAAACCCCAAACAATTTGGAGAAATTAAAAAAGAGAGAGTTGCACTGACCACATGGATTACTTCACTGCCAGACCAATGCATGATCATGCTGTGCAGAATGCAACACATGTGAAACATCCTGCATACAGTAGCTGTGTCATACTGAGGGGCACAGACTCATCCCTAAATCTAAAACTGCCTTTTAACTTAATAAACACTCTCTCAATGATAGTGTGAGTCTGGGATAGGACTGTATTAAAATTCTGTTCTGCAGCCCCTGTCATATTTTTCACAGAAACACAAAACACTGCCTTCAGAACACCAGTAGCAGAAATAAGTAGTCCATAGATGTAATCCCAAATTCTTCAATAAATCACAGCAAGCAAAACACAACAGTTTAGCACTTTCATTCAAACAGCTTGAACTTCATCAGAACTCATGCCAGGATGTTGGGCTGAGACCTTGATGATGCACCCCCATGTATCACACACTATTTGGCAGTGATGGAATGGTAGCCCCTCCTGTTCTAATAATGCTCACGCTGTGGACCTGATGGAGCACTAATGGAAACATGAGTGAAGTCTATGCCACCAAGCCCCTCAAGAAAATGTACCACTCCATAAAAGACATGCATAGTGTGGGCTCAGTCATGAGGTGACACTAGGAAACTGATATATTGATCCACATGTTCTAAGAGTATATTGAGGAACCTCTGAAATATCCTCAAGACAGATGCCTGAGATATACTCATGTGTTGCCAGTATGTTTCTTGTGGCAGGTAAAGTTACGGATGTAGATACCTTAGTATTTAAAGGGATAGGAAGGCCACACAGCCCCTCACTTCTCATCTGTCAGCCTTACATGCCCAGCAAGACCCTTACAGTATCCATGACTACTCTAAACCCATCAGGGATTTCCCTTTAAAAAAGTTATGAGGTCTGTGTCTATACCTCAGCCTTCTTGGTTGCAAAAGTCACAGGGCACAAGTGATTTTCACTCAGCCAGA
Source organism: Protopterus annectens (assembly GCF_019279795.1). Taxonomy (NCBI): domain Eukaryota; kingdom Metazoa; phylum Chordata; order Ceratodontiformes; family Protopteridae; genus Protopterus; species Protopterus annectens. The sequence continues at coordinate 453,336,953 of NC_056743.1, forward strand.
ACAAGCAGCTCACACTGAGAAATAGGTATGCTAGCAGCAAGGCTTAGCATTTTCACCAATTGCAAAGTAAATCAAAAATGCGGGATTCTGCCTTTTGTTATGTATCTGGGGAAGGCAAAGATACTTGTCAAAATATGCCTATGAATCACAAACAGGTAGGAAGGTTTCTTACCATAAGAATATTTACATTATTTTTCATTGCCATCTTATTATTCCCTCATTTGAATAAGTTTATTTGAGGCCATTGTGCAGAAATGTAAACAATCTCCCTGAATTGTGCCAAAACTCTGCTTACATGTGAACAGCGATGACTGTCTTAACATGTTTGCCTAAGGAATACGAATATTGCCATTAGTTTCTTTGATATGGCTCTTGTTTGAATTGTACTTTGATGACATTTGACATTGTCTATAATCTGGTATAATGAAATCTGGACTGTAGTAAAACGGACTTATGTTTTTAACTTTTTGATATCTTGCAGATGAATTTTTATATTGTGACAACAGCTTATTTTGCTTACACTGTTAGCCTGCCTTACATTTACACTTTATTTACCATGCAGACACTACACATACATGCTGGCACTCAGCATACATTCTTCCTCTTCACAAAGGAGGCAAAAACATCAGCATCTCTAACTTCTGTCCTATTGCTCCCTCTCACCAATTTCCAAAATCCTAGAAAAATGCATCCACTCCCAACTGATGCCCTTCCTGACCCACAACCATCTCCTGACACCCACCCAGTATGGCTTCCACCCAGGACATAGTACTATAACCGCTGTACTCTCTTTCCTTGATACTGTTGACCAAGCCCGTGATTCTGGACACCTAGTTTGTACTGTTTTACTTGATCTTTCTAAAGCCTTCGATACTGTTTCCCATAATCACCTTCTCTATCATCTCTTAAATCTTCATCTCTCTCCAAATATTTATATCTTTTTCTCTAGCTACCTGTCAGAAAGATCACAGGCAATTAAATGGAAGAACTTCACCTCTACCTTCCTGCTGACCCCTACTGGCGTACCACAGGAATCTATACTTGGACCTATGTTATTTAATATTTTCATCAACAACTTTCACAGTGCCTTTCCTGATTCTAAAATCATTCAATACGCAGACGATTCAGCTTTAGTCTGCTCCGCTTTAAACCCCTCTAAACTGCTGACCAAACCCCAAACTGCTTTTACAACCACTAAAAATTGGATGCAACAAAACCACCTCTCCCTCAATGCAAATAAATCAAAAATCCTACTATTCCCTCCTTCAAAGATGTTCTCCTATGAAAAAAATGCTTTCAAAGTCCTTACTCAATCCAACTCACCCATAGAAGTGGTCCCTTCTGCTAAACTCCTTGGTATCACTATTGATCAGCAGCACCTCAAGTTCGATATCCACATTCAGCAAAATATTAAGAAAACACACTAAAAGCTAGGTTTGCTGTACAGAAACAATCTTTCAATCCAGCTCCACTAGGCATACTCTGGCCACCACTTATCTTCTTCCATCCTTATTATATGGAGCCCCTCTCCTAACTAACCTATCCTCCTCCCTCACTTCCAAACTAGAAAACTACTACAATAAGATCTCCAAATTTGCTACCAAATCTAAAAATTCCACCCATCACTGTCTTACCCTACAATCCTTGAACTGGCTAGAACTCACAAACTACCTGGATTACCTCCAACTCACCACTGCTCACAGACTTGTATTTCACCCAACTAAATGTTCAGCCCTAATCAATATCCTCCCCCCTTACACCCCCAACAGAACACTCAGATCTGAACACCAAAACTTAATCTCTATCCACAAACCTAAATATCCTGCCGGCCAGCTTCTCCTATCTTTCTCACTAGGCAAGAAATGGAATTCTCTCCCTGCCATGCTACGAACTACAACTAATTCAGAAAACTTTAAATCTCTGCTCTTCAAACACCTGTCCACCAAATGGAAATACACCTGCTTTCACCCGACCTAATTCTTAGAACATGCCCCCAAGAGGTTTTTCCTCCCAGATTCCTTAGCTCTCTATTACCGATACCTACTTCATCCATGAGTCAATCTAAGCTCTGATCTCTTAGTGTTAAATGGCACACTAGATCAACTTTGTAAATAGCTTCTTATTTTACATGAGCACAAGTAAAGTGTTATCACTATTACTAATATGTATGTTATGTTAAGGTGTTTCCCCAACCACAACACAAGTAAAGTGTTATCACTATTACTAATATGCATGTATGTTAAGGTGTTTCCCCAACCACAACACAAGTAAAGTGTTTTCACTATTACTAATATGCATCTATGTCAAGGTGTTTCCCCAGCCACAACACAAGTAAAGTGTTATCACTATTACTAATATGCATGTATGTTAAGGTGTTTCCCCAACCACAACACAAGTAAAGTGTTATCACTATTACTACTATGCATGCATGTTAAGTGTTTCCCCAACCACAACACAAGTAAATTGTTATCACTATTACTACTATGCATGCATGTTAAGGTGTTTCCCCAACCACAACACAAGTAAAGTGTTATCACTATTACTACTATGCATGTATGTTAAGGTGTTTCCCCAACCACAACACAAGTAAAGTGTTATCACTATTACTATTATGAAAAAACACAGTAACGCTGCTTCCTAAAGGTCTGTTCCAAAAAACGAAATGCAGAGTAGAGTGTAGACACACTGGAAACAGACCACCACTATAAATGGAAAAGTTTTAATATCAAAGGACAAGCGCTTTCGCGTACATGAAGCACGCTTCTTCAGATCCATAAAAAATGCATTTACAGGTGTTGTATATATGCTAAATCTTCACAATAATTAAGAGCCATCAAACAAGCAATCACTTAGATTAATTCACTAAACAGAAAATTCATTATCCAATTAATGAATGAAAAGACTAGTTTAGTGTACAAAATCATTACTTAAACTCTAACATCACTATTTCAATGTCTCACTAAATAAATACACAACAAATGAAGCATGTTAAAAACATATTGAACATATTAAAAACATTGCATGACTTATAAAAGTTACCCATCATCTATATTAATGTTAATGTCTAAAAATCATTTGTAAGCTAACAAGTTTGAAAAATATATATATAGTACTTCCTACATCATGTTTAATAGTATAAACACTGAAAAAACACTGACAAAACACCCATGGAATAAATAACTGTCACATCTTTGGAAAGAATCTATGGTCAAAATACAGTCATTACAATTAAGAAAAAACGACAGCATTAGTGAAATGAATTCAACCATATTCAAAAAGATGAAACATGTTAAGGTGTTTCCCCAACCACAACACAAGTAAAGTGTTATCACTATTACTAATATGCATCTATGTCAAGGTGTTTCCCCAGCCACAACACAAGTAAATTGTTATCACTATTACTAATATGCACATATGTTAAGGTGTTTCCCCAACCACAACACAAGTAAAGTGTTATCACTATTACTAATATGCATGTATGTTAAGGTGTTTCCCCAACCACAAGTGGCTTGCTCCAATGAAAACTTATTGTAAAATTCATTAATAATTCACATTGGTTCCTGCTGAATATGCCTAACACTGAATGTACATAAATTGTAACCTATGCAACTGATTTCCTGCTGAATATGCATGGCACTGAATGTACATAATTGTAACCTATTACTATACAATGTTTCTTGTATATTACTACTTTATTTGTATTTGCTTGTTTTTGTATATTCTTTCTTTTTTGCATTTCTTTTTCTTGGAGCTTTTCTCCCCTGGCCTCCACTGAAAACAGGTATTCTGGACCCAGTGGACTTCCCTGGTAATCAAACTGGAAATAAATAAACATACTTTTATGATTTGTGAGTTTACAAAGGTATCAGGACATATTTTATTTGTTAGAACCATTTAAGTGTCTATATGGCAGTTGCCTGCTTAGGTTACTCTGGCTTAAACTATCAAACACGTAGCGTTTTAAAACTGACTTCTTGCAACCACAATTTTTTTATTTTTGTAGAGCACATGTAAGGATAACTTCTGCAACAGATTAGTGGTTCAATGTTTTAGATAAGTATATAGCTGGAAAGAATGCATTCACTTGAATCTAAGCATGTTTTACCAAATCCACAAGTCAGTTTAGACTTTTTATAATAAGGAAGAAAGAAGTTTATAAGCAGCAAGAGCTGAAACACTAATCAGTCAAAAAAAAAGCTCATAAATAAGTTATACTCTTGCAGAGTTAATAATCAGTCTGTTTTAGCAACACCTAGCATACATTATTATGTGATATGCGCATCTGCGCTAAAGCATGAGGGCAGGCGTATAGGAAAAAGAAAGACTGAATAGTTCATGACATTATTTCTTTAAGTGAAGTCAAAGTCTGTGACTGTTTTATATAGTGTTGTTTCACTTAGATAACCCTCTGAATTAGAAATGCTAAAAGAAATTCCAAGTGTAAATGTCCATTTTTGTAAGATACACTTTTTCAGAATTTTTTCTTTTTTAAAATTTGATTCAAAGTTTGGAACTGTTTTTATTTACTGTTGCTTCATGTAGATAACTTGCTCCAGATACGGGCTAGACACTTTGTAATGAATTTATCCTTCCGGTGTGTTTTATTTAGATGCTGATGGACAATTAAGTCTTTTTTAAGAAATCCTTCATGAACATCAAATTATCTTCCTTATCTAAAACAACAATAGCTCCACCCTTGTCATCTTGTTTAATAATTACATCCGAATTTTCTTGCAATTTTACCAAAGCATCATGGTCTTCTAGTTAGATTATACAACTTACATGCATCTCGCTGCTCATACAGCTCTCGCAAGTGCTGTTCACAGATGTTTTAAAAAGTACTTATTGTGGGAGAGCTGATGGGGATGAATGTAGTTGATCTTTTACAAACATGAGAATCACATGGGCTATCTTTAAACAATAACTTCAAATTAAGATTTCACATAAACTATTTCAGCTCAGTCAATGCTTCTACAATAGTGTCCATTCTTGAGGGAATAAATTGTAGACCTTTATTCAGTATTGCATACTGGAGTCAGGACCAAACTAGATAGATTAATCACAGCATGTTCATTCATTGATTCTGATGCTTGGAGCAAGTGCAGGTTTGTGGTCACTTGTACCTTTGTCTTCCTCATCCACTTCTTCTTTGTGGTCTTCCTCTCAAGGAGTCCCGACCTTGCTCCTACACTCTCTCAGAAAGATTGGGTTGTACTACTGTTTGAGGTTGCCGAAAATCCTCAGCCCATTTTGGGCCTCCAACAGCCTCTGATGCAGTAGATACAGACAAATTAGTAACCGATGCTGTATTCTTAGCAGTAGTTGCCATAGCTTGAGGGAAAGGACTGTAATCTGTTTTGCACAACATGTCAGTTCCTCCCATTATTAACCTCAGTTTCAGGTTCTTTAAAGGTATCCTGGGTATGCACAGAGCCTTCACGATACCGTATATTTTCACTTCGTAAAAGTTTCTTTGTCCATAAAAAAAATATTCCCATCCTTAAAATCATTATCGTCTCTAATCAGTTTTCATTTCTTAATTGATTTCAGCCATTACTCAGAGACATGTAGTCATTTCAACATCTCACTGTAAACAGAAACATTGTACTTAAAACATGACAGTGCTGACAGTGCTGACAGTTCCCTCTCTATTATTATTTCAGTCTGCAAGTCTCTCTCATTGTTAATAAAAAAACATGTTCATCAAACTCATGAGTTTTAAATTTAGCTCCTGCCACTTTCTAAGGAGCTCAGGATATGTATTACTGAATGCTGACATCTTGAGAATTTTCAGACCTCTAGGTACTACTCCAAGTTCTTAATGTGCAGTAAAACGTAAGCGTTACCACTACAAATGCTTGAAAGCTTTTACTTTAGTTTCTACTTTAATTTCTAATAGGACAATCCGAGTAATAAATGACTCATTCTGTACAATGTTTAACTCACCAGGTATCTTCTTTATGCCAGCAACTTGCAGTAATAACGGATTATTGCAAAGAGTCAAAATTTTGTGTAGAGAGCGATTTACCCTTTGGAAAACATTATCCATCTGGTAATCAGGGATAGACTGTGTCATAATAACGTATCAAAAGTTAGCTCCCAATTTCTGATCCAAAAATCAAAAAAAACAACATGAAAGTAGGATCTAGGAAAATGGTTAACTGAGTCTACAGCAAACACAAACGATAGCACTCAAAACCACCGGATTCAGAAACACCAACAATAATTCAATAGTTTAATAATATAAAGCTTTTGGGCTATCTCTGTTTATCAGTGTTAAAATACATTTAAAATCAAACAATCACATAAATAGTAAATTTGAATCTCATGACAAGATACAACCCCCAATCAGGTCCCAGATTCAATTAAATGGAATGTAAAACTTATAGGCATATACTAAAACACTGCAAAATAATAATATTAAGATCAAAAATCCATTATATTCATAGGTAAAACACACACATTTATTTCAGCTTATGCTGTTTCTGCTTTAAGATTGGCTTTAAGCTAACAGATGAGTTTATACCTGGATCGTGATTGGCTTGTAGCTGTAGGATCCATTCATACTCAAGATAGATGCATCCCACGGAGCCATTGCATTCAGTGACTGGAATAATAAAGGCTACATACAGAGGAATGATAATTTCTTTTGACTTGGATGATGTACCTTTTGATGTTTGTGCTCAGTAGAAAGAGTCTGTGACAATCATTGCCATTCTGTGGTCAAAGGAGAGGAGGTTATCAACTCAGATAACAAGATCCCTGACTACCTTGTCATTTTCGAGTGAAGCACTAGGTATATTCTAGATTACAAGGGAGAGTGATACATTTATTTACATGTGACTATATTGCACTTTTTTATTACATTTTAGCCCTTTTCTCATATACTATTAAATAGTGCTGGCTGGTTCAGAATGAAATGATTGGATATCAGAGGGGGGGATTTGACAGTAATGCCTCATCATCTGCAGTCTTAGTTAACCAAAGGCCGTGGTTTGCAGTTTGTAGGTAAGAAAAGTAAATACCAAAAAGTAGGGGTCCCAGCACTGAGCCTGAAACATATTGCTAGTTGCATTCATACTTTTTGAGGAGGGAGCAAAACCCTTAACTATGTGGGTTCTGTCTTTTAGCCAGTTGACCATCCATCTCACTGTATAAGGGGCTACATTTAGGGATCTTAGCTGATTTACAATGCCAGCCTGGAGTATGGTGTTGATTGCCTTGGCCAGATCCAATGGGATTTGTGAATGACGTGACTACTATCTACTGGCTCTCTGACCTTCTTGAATACATTTACTGAATTAAGTACTCAAGATTTCCCTTTAAGAAGACCAGACTACTGGGGTTCTACACAAGTGAGGATTTTTATATAGTTTATACAGTCAGATAAAAAAAAGAAAACTCTAACTAGATTGGCATATTGCATTCTTTTTAGTCAACTAATTAACTGGGAGGTGGCCTTTGGGGTTAAGTTTAACATGACCACTAATGTGGTCCGTTCATCCACTGGTGTCTTATCCAATAAAGACCACAGTATAGCACTGTGTAAAAATGAAAATATGAGGGAAGATACCGAAAATGGTCTTTACTACCTAGATTGTGTAAATCGGTTCCCCACTTAAGTAGGATTCATAAAATGTTGAAAGACAGGTACCCAGTAGGAAGGTAGCTGGAATATAGAAGATGAACCATGACAAAGTAAAATCTTCGTTTTTAATACAAAATGGTGAGGGCTTGCACAATGGTTACCATTGCTAAAGCGCTCACCATTTTGTATTAAATAAGAAGATTTACTTTGTCATGGTTCAGCTTCTTTATTCCAGCTACCTTCCTACTGGGCACCTATGTTTCAACATTTTCAACTTCTGGGCTGGTTTGCATTTATTTGTTTGCCGTTTAGGATTCATAAAAGCTGAATACCTGAGTTAGCCCCCCCCCCCCCAAGAATAGAGCACTTATAACTATTATATGGTTGTTAAGAGGGAAATTCAGCTGTTTCTGGTGCAGGTGAACTCCAAGAATTGCTATTGTATTAGTTAATAAGAAAAACTATGGAAGTACACAAGCAGCACATGTAGGGATGGAATGAAGCAACTTAATGCAATTTGTCTTCTTTTCTTTTTCAGAATGGCTTCACTCCCTTACATATTACCTGCAAGAAGAACCATATCAGGGTTTTAGAACTTCTGTTGAAAAATGGAGCACCGATCGAAGCTGTGACTGAGGTAACTGCACACCATAATAACACAATTTTTTTTGATGTCTGGGATAGTTTTAAAATGTTTGCCGTGTATTGCAGTGTTCTTTCAAAGATGATATCTTTGAACATCTGAAATCTGTTTTGAAGTGAGAAGGAGAAAGTTGTCTCTGGTGTCATAAGATTCTTTCAGCTGTTGATTGCTGTCTGTTGCATTACTTTTGCCAGCATTTTTATTCTGACATTCTTACTAAGGATTTTAGTGTTATGAAGTATGATGTGCTGACATTGTAGCACATGGAAGTCATCTACATAAGCTCACACTTCACAAAGGGAATATTAGTAACTGCATGATGGTTGTGAAGGCTGCCAGCCTAGCTAGATAGGACTTTGTAGATAATTCTGTCATTTGTAAATATTAATGTAAACCACATGCTTGTTCTCTTAAATGTAAGAAAATTATGGTAAATGTTGAACTTCAAAAATGTAACTATATTGCACTCTGCTGGAGGAAAGCTGATAAGTCAAGCATTGTATAATTGTTTGATCTCAAAACTCAGAGCCGTGGTGTCTGAATAAAGGAATTCTTCCTGTTGTTTTGAGACCAGAGTTAATGGCTAGAATTTATATGTATAATGTATTTTATTGTTCTGGCTTCCTGACCAGCTGCAAGATCAAAAGGGCTGTTACACTCTGAGTTTCTGTTAGCCTGGGAAACAGAGAATAATGATGTAATCTGAAATGAGTCAGTGGTACTGTGTTATCAGTTTAAGGACAGAGAGAGAGTGGGAGAAATAGAGCATTTTGCATTTGTCTTCAGAACTGACCACTCACCAGCACTTGCTTTGCTCTGTCTGCATGTAAGTTGGGTCTTAGACTTTAATGTTTCTCTTAAGAAATAGATAGAAAATAGTAAGTTTAGACTAGCTGTTTTCTATATTGATGTCAGAACTAGTCTACTGTATTAGTTTAAGCATTTTCCTGTGATCTATGAACTTCTGAACGCTTGACTAGCACTGTGTAGTAAGAAGTATTTTCTTCTTTTTTTTATTTATTATTAAATATTTTAAAACTTTCAACTGTGGGTGTTTTGTGTGGAGATAATTTAAGCTCTAGAGTACATTGCATGTATATAATGATACTGTACAATGGCACTCCAAGTAAGTCTTGCTGCTCAGTCACACTTACCATTTGGATAATAATATTGGACAGTAATAATTGGACATCCTTTGGTAAGGGCCTTTTTAGTAGCTGATAAATAAGGGTCCTGGTGGCAGCGATTACTAACTTATAGCCTGGCCAGAAGGGGCACAGCTAGTGAACCTGTGCCAGCCTTCCACAAGAGTGTCTGTGTGGTTGAATATAAATCATATCTCAAAGTGTGTATGTGTGTGTCAGCTACCTGGGCAGGGACACGAAGCACTGGTTGGACAGAGAGAGTGCTAGGAGGACTTGGCTTGGGACCCTGGCTAAGGACCCTATTCTATAGCTGTGTCAATGGGAAGTCTTATTCAGGATCTGGAGAGAAAGGGAGAAACCAGCCCCAGACTGACTGTGATCTCTGTGTGCTCTTAAGGGAAATTGTACTTTACTGTGTGTGTACTTGTTATCCTTCCCAGTGTGGACACCCATCACTGGTGTTAGTGGTGAGGATTGAGGCTCCTTGATTGCTGGGTCACTGCACGGGTGTCACAATGGTACAGGCCTATGCATGGCTCTTTGATTTTGTCCTAGGCCTGTTCGTGAGATAAGGAAGTACAGCAGTGTGAGGATGCTTACAATAATATTAAATCTCTGAATCAGAGAGGAAATGTTAGCACTGTAGTAAACTGGGCTTCCCCCCTCAGCTTTCATCAGTATATTGCCTGTCTGATGTTTTGACCTGTGGCGTCTTGACACATGAAAAGACTTGAGCTGCACTGATGTGACAGTTACTTTGACTGGTTATACAAGTGTATATAAAATCAAGTTTACCACACGACAGCTTCACTTCTTCCAGTGAGAACCAGTATGAGCTCTAATGAATACCTGAGCATGAAATGTATCACTGTATACAAAACAGGGCGGTGGGTGCTATGTTTAAATACTAAATGTATAACTGTATACAAAACAGGGCGGTGGGTGCTATGTTTAAATACTAAATGTATAACTGTATACAAAACAGACCTGTGGGTGCTATGTTTAAATACTAAATGTATAACTGTATACAAAACAGGGTGGCGGGTGCTATGTTTAAATACTAAATGTATAACTGTATACAAAACAGGGTGGTGGGTGCTATGTTTAAATGCTAAATGTATAACTGTATACAAAACAGGGGTGGTGAGTGCTATGTGTAAACATTAAATGTATAACTGTATACAAAACAGGGTGGTGGGTGCTATGTTTAAACAGTAAATATGTGACTGTATACAAAACAGTGGCACCAAGTGCTATTTTTAAACACTAAATATATAACTATATACAAAACAGGATGATGGGTGCTATGTTTAAGCACTAAATGTATAAGCGTATACAAAACAGGATGGTGGGTGCTATGTTTAAACACTAAATGGCGAAAGCCAGGGTACATTTTTTGGCTAGGCTTGTATGGGCCCTAGGGCCGATAGCCTAGTGCCTACCTATGTATAACTGTATGCAAAACATGGGTGGCGGGTACTATGTTTAAGCACTAAATGTATAACTGTATACAAAACACGGGTGGCGGGTGCTATGTTTAAGCACTAAATGTACAAGTGTATACAAAACACGGGTGGCGGGTACTGTGTTTAAGCACTAAATGTATAACTGTATACAAAACAGTGCTATGTTTACTGCTGCATCACCTCCTTCTGTCTCTGTAATGATGAATACTTCATACAGCAGTGCTAACTCTGGAAACATTCTCACAAATGGGTCCATTTTACCTTTTTTGAGAGAAAGATGATGGGCCATTATGACAAAATTCCTCAGCAGCATTGCTCTTTCTGATCATTCTTTGCTTTGGGTCACTTTGCCATTAATGCAGTATACAGTGAATGTCTTGAGTTTGGTTCATCTTTGGTAGAGACATTTTTGAGGAAGGCTGCACTTATGGAGTGACTCTTTTTATACACTTATAAATGACTTTCCACATTTTTCATACAGAAAGGAAATGCGGTGTACTAACCACATTTGACAATTAAGCAACAGTTTAGGACTGTGTGTGGGTATATCAGGATTTACCCACTGTTGTTGTGGTTTACTAAAACAAAGCCAGCCATGGGTAAATCTTAATATACCTACAAACAGAAGTGGATTATTGCTATTATACAGTTATATTATTTAAGAAAGAAATTGCTTACGTTTCTTAAATAATGTATTTGTATAAGGGTGTTTCAGTCTTTTTAACTATTATTTTCACTATACTGATGATACTGTGCATGGATATGGGACTTGCACTCCCAGGCGTGCACAGTACATCAGTGCAGTGCAGGAGAAACAGCGGAGAAAGCCTAGTTGCTGTCTGTGTTTTTAATTGTTAAAAAATAGATTTGTTTACAAGGGATACTGCAAAAATAAGGAAAATCAGGTAGATTTTTGTTTCTTTAGTTAGAACATACCCAATTTTTCTTTTATTTTGCTCTATGCCTCAGTATATGGCAGTGGAAAGTCTAGCTGCTCAATGGTACTTCTGTGGCAGGACTTTTTTTGTTGGCGTATGCTCAAATTACAATGGGGTACACTGATTGGTCTGTCCAATCGGCATGATAGTTTTTGAATTGTAATGAGCCATTATTGTGTAATGTCTGTTTTATGACTGTAAATGCACACATCCCTGACTAAACAATATAAACATCTGATTATTTTGCCTGATGGGTTTTGTCCTGTATACATAACATCTCGGTTGTCTGTAAGCATCCAGTATATGGCACACTCTCTCAGTTTTATTATTATTTGTTTATTCATTTTTTATTGATTGGATTAGTCCCTCTAGGCTAGCATTTTCTTTTCAGGGAGACCTGAGGTGGTATTCATAATGACTTGGGGACATTTGGCAAGGCCACTGGGAAACTTCCCCTACTTTTTCAGTAAATGATGTGGGATCTTTTACATTCATCTGAGCTACCACCAACTCGTGTAGATGGGACCTCAGTTTAACATCCCATCTGAAGGATGGCACACTCAGGAGTGTAGTGCCACCTCCCGCCTATATGTTGTACTGCAGTATCAATATTGTAAAATAAATCTAAGCAGCTTATTTGGGAATTAAACTCACACAACTACTTTTCTAGCACCAAAGATGAAGTTGAGACAATGAAAAAAATAATTGCTGTTTTAAATGAAAACTAGCCTGACTGATTGATTAATTTCAGGTGGAAGATAAGACGTTTGGCATAAATAAAGTATTCATTCATGGGGAGTCCTCCCAAATGAAATGATTTTTGTGCATTTGCACATCAGCACTTCTAGCTGATATTTTTCTTGCGGAGGGTATAACCACCGAGGAGAAGAAGAAGAAAGTATTACGTGGCAGGAACCTGAAATCACTCATTTATGTGAGTTCAGGAGGACGAAGGCTTAGCTTAGTTTTACTGGCAAAAAAATGTTAAATTAAGTGCTAAATTAGCTGGCAGTTAAACATATAAGGGAAAGCTACAGAAACTAACAAATCTCTACTAGAGACAAGGTCAAAAGTGAAGATTATGTCTGAATAGAAAATGTAGGACATGATTAGCACACCAAAAAGAAAAACACTTCTTTGCTAAATATTACACACAGCTGGAGGTCTCTCAGTCTCAGTAAGGAACAGAATGGCAAAAGAATGTCTCTCAGGACTTAAGGAAATGCCAACCATGCATTTAAAGGGTTTAGGTTATGATGTAGCATCTTTTCTGACTGGTTTGGAAGGGATTTTGGTAACTTTTAGTAGGGTAGTGCTTACCCTTGCTTTGAACTTGATAGCTGTTAAAAAGTTTGGATCGCATACATCCTGTTAATTTTTTTTCTTTCCCTGTGCAGTCTTCCACCCTACTCTTAATTCTTCTACTATTGACAATTGTCACTGAAGTAATTTTTTTCTTTTTTTTTCTGTTTGATGCAAATGCCTTTGTCTTCAAAATAGTTTGGCAATTTTCATGGAATCTGTCTGAAAATGTTATTGAAATAATTACCCAAATAACACCAGTAGATTGGACTTCTGTCATCAAAGACAAAGAAGCAACTGGATGTTTAATGTACATTATTTATTTTATTTTACATTTGTTTACCGGAATGGTCCGACTGGGACACTGCCCATTTTCAGTGGAGGCTTGGGGAGAAAGCTCCAGTCTAAACTTACATACAAATTATCACAGCAAGTAATAGGAATTATAAACAAAATTGACAAAAAATGAGTGTTAACACATCTACAGGATAAACATTTAAAAACCAAAATATATACATAGTATCAAATAGAACAAAACTTTAAACACTTGAATATAGACAAATATATTGTTGAATTTATATATGTAGGGAGCATAACATTAGTTAGGAAATTAAACATGGAGAATCCTGATATTATTATTGGCAGTGATATAAAAGTTAGATGGTACGTTAGTAAGTTTAGATGGATGAAAGATCATAAGTTTAGTTTTATTAGGGTTGAGAATGAGTTTTGAGTTTGCTAGCCATGTTTCAATATCAGGGAAGGCTCTTTGTGTAATTGTGAATGCTGCACACATGTGTGGGTTGAATCATCTGAGTATTATATAATAGATGCTTTTATTTTTATTATCAGTATTATTTTTATTGTTATGATAGATACACAAAAACATGTTCTATAATATTTGTATGCCTCAACATATACAAAAAATAAAAAAGATTATTCTCATACAGAAATGGAGGTCTCACAACAGTACACACCACACACGCATGTATATGTGTGTGTATGTATATGTATATATATATATATATATATATATATATATATATATATATATATATATATATATACACACACACACATATACATATATATGGGTCTACTTCACAAAAGCTCATATAAACGAATCACACATTGCCGAGACGACTTTACCACAACTGAATAAGATCGGAAATTTAAAAGGCCGAATCACATATAAACTAAAATAAGTTACTGATGTGAAGTCAGTTGCAGCACTTATCATATAATTTCAGCTTAGTGAAAAGGCATGATAGGACATTATGTTATTGTACATACTGAACCAAAGTTCAGCACACCTCCAATGGAAATGAAGTGTAATGCAAATGTCAGACTGCAACAGTGAAGGCTTATGAACCAATGCATCTGGTGCATATCTACAAAGGGCCCTATTTTGATTATATTCTTAAATCTTCAGTTAGAAAAAAAAAAAAAAAAGAAATTCTGCTTCAAAGTGAACTTATGACTAGTCTTCTATCTTTTTGTATTTCAACACAGCATAATGTTAAATTTGACCCTACTGCTTTAGTTGCTCCATAATATGGCATATATATAGAAATGTCCACTGGGCATAAAACACCCATTTCAGTGGAGGCATGAGGATAAAACTCCATAAAGATAACATGCACACACACAAACAAATATAATGATAATATTCAAGCAGTAACATCTTTTATGTAAGAGTATTTTGGTATTGCGGCTGTCTAGGGGACAGTCATTTGCTTAACCTACTTTCTTCTGAGTGGTGCCTGACTGTTTAGTGTATTGAGGAAGGTTGTGTTAAATGCAAGGATGGTATCATCAAATGAGATTATTTTAAGTATGCTCTAGTCAACTGCATTTACGGAGTATCTGTAAATGTCGGGATTAAAGTAGGTTAGAGTTTGTGTTTCAGTAAAGTAATTTTTTGGGGGCACATGGCTATTACTTCTGGTTGTAGAGATGAGATGGCTACTGAGGGTGTTGGGTAGGTGTTGGGTAGGACTCTTTTACATTTTTATGCGGTTGGAGATCAATGAACAGTCAACTAAGGATTGTTTGTTGTTAGGCTTGTTGAATCTAGTTAAAGTTGGGATAATTTCAAAGGAGTCTCATAGATTCAGTAACACTGTGGGGAATCATCAGTTAGGGCGAACCAGTCTTTATTGTGGTGTCTAAAAATTACTGTCTTGTAGAGGATGTTTGATGTTATCCTGGTGAGAAACCCCTCCAATACAGAAGATGTCCAATGATGGGATGTATAAGGCAAGTATACAGATTTATTCTTTGTATTTAGTTTGAGGAGAAATATAATGATTTTGGCATGACTGAGGTTGGGTGGGTGGATGGTTTTGTGGAGAATAAAGAGAGAGTTCTTGAATGTTGACGTACCTAATGGGAATACCTCCCCTCTCTTATATATGTAATCAAGCCTATAGAAGTTATAGCTTTGGGGGATGATTTCTGTATCTTTGATGCCTGGTTTCAACCAGATTTCACATATGGTAAGGATATATGCTGAGTATAAGGTTAACCAGGCGTGAAGGATCATTATTTTATTTGTGATGCTTCTGGTGTTGATATTGAGGATCTGTAGTCCCATGTGGGCACTGGATGGAATGTATGGGAAGAGGTGCAGAGAGGAAAGTGGGGTTAGGGTTTTGTACAGGTAAAGATGAAGGGCCTTGGTTGGGGTGTGTGTCGCCACAATGATGGAGTTTTTTTTTTTCTGTGATATTTAGGTGAATGGTAGGTGGAGATGTAAGCAAATATGGATGAAATAGCTAGTTGCATTTAGAATGCGTGTGAGAAAGCTTAGAAGGTACAGAGGGAAATTATGTGAGAAGGAGTGTGTGAGAATAAGGCAGGAAGAGAGAACCACTGTTTGGAAGAGGAAAAGATGCCAGGTAGTGGAGTGCATGATGGTCAGTTTGTATGGGAAGTAGAATATTTTAGAAATATTGTTAATGGGCGATGCATAAAGGTGTTAATGGGATTGATGAGTGGCTGACGGTATGGAGGAGGGAGTGTGGGATAAGGGGATTGGTTGGTTAGATGGGTCTGGGATATGGAGACTGGTTGGTTAGAGGAGTGTAAATATGGAGATTGGGTGGTTAGGCGAATGTGGGATATAGGGATTGGTAGTTTAGAGGAGTGTGGGATAAGGAAATTGGTTGGTTAGAGGAGTGTGGAATATGGGGACTAGTTGGTGAGATGTGTATAGATCTTTAGTGTGGAAAGAAGTGGTTGTGAATAGTAGGCTAATAGCTAGAAGAGATGACAGTATTCAGTTGGCAAAGCACACATCAGAAGTTGGTGCCGTAAACAAAACAAAATGTTCCATTTGAGATCTAACAGCAGCTCACATTAATGCAAATGAATTACATGTTAAAGGATTATAATTAATTCAGACACAGTAAGTAGCCCAGAAGGGCATAAGTTGTGTCACAGAACCACCACAAATACTACAACTGCTACTGAGTCTAAAGATATCACAGAGCTTGACCACAGAGTATCCTAACCAAAATGGTCAATGGCCTCAAACACGTTAGTTGTCAGGACAGACTGGCAGCCCTTTCTCTGTACTCCATCTTTTATAGACTTTTCCATGATGACCTTTATCTAACCTTATTGCCATGAAATATTGACCCTTTTTACACTTATTCTTTTACAAAACAAATGGGGTTTCAAATACCTGATTCAAGGAATTAAATCTTCATCAGTAGCTAAATAAGTCATTAGCATGATGGATTCATGTCCCAGTATATCTCCTCCTATGGAACAGTCATCGTCTACATGCCAAACAGAATAGCACCCTTGTCACCTTCATGGTAAAACTAGAAAATGGTAGCCTCGATTCTCCACCAGTCTATTTTGTCTTCCTTTTGTCCACCAGTCTATTTTGTCTTACTTTTGTCCACCAGTCTATTTTGTCTTCCTTTTGTCCACCAGTCTATTTTGTCTTCCTTTTGTCCACCAGTCCATTTTGTCTTCCTTTTGTCCACCAGTCTATTTTGTCTTGCTTTTATCCACCAGTCTGTTTTGTCTTGCTTTTGTGAGGCTGAGGGTGAAATTTTGAATATGATTTATTGGCCAAGCTTACAATGGTCTGCAGTCTGATTGCCCAGTACTTAAACATGAACCTGTGGACATGTTCCATATATGTGTATGTGTCAACATCTGTTTTATGGATGTCCCTAGGTTGACAAAACAGACTGTCGACAGGTGTGCAAGGTTCACAATCCATGTAGTTTGGGTATATGTCCCTTCCCCTGGATTGTGCAATCCAAGAGTTATTATATATAATTAACAGGGGGTGTGGGGTCAGGGGAGATTGCCCCCTCACGAAAAACAATGTTTATCTTTTTTAATTTGTCACTAAATGCATTCCTTGAATGTAAATAAGGAATGTGTTACACATCCGGTACGGTTGCCTTTGCCTGTACATAGATTACAGCTGCGTGTGGGGTCAGGGGAGATTGCCCCCTCACGAAAAACAATGTTTATCTTTTTTAATTTGTCACTAAATGCATTCCTTGAATGTAAATAAGGAATGTGTTACACATCAGGTACAGTTGCCTTTGCCTGTACATAGATTACAGCTGCAGTGGCTAGGCTTTTCAACTGTATTGCACTACAGCAAAGTGCCGCTGCAGCCATTTGGGTTCGACGATGTAGCTCACAGGGAATTGTCCTGCAGGCTACATGCCGGAATCCGCAAATTTTGTATGCCAATCATGAGATTGCAATACGTGAGGAAAAGGGTACATTCCCTTGTCTCCACTGTACCTCAATCACCTTAAAAATGGTCGAAGAACTGCATTGTTGATCATGTGGTCTCAAACATGTGGGTTTTGACAATGTGTTCATCGACCGAGTGACATAGACCTGATTTTTCATTGTAAATTACTGCTTGGATAATGTGTGTGTATTGACCGTGAATCCCTGATTTTGAGGCATTTCTCCCATCTTAGAATTGATTTAACTATGGAGTTAGTATATATAATTTTGGGGAGTGTGGGAGGCTTGCCCCCCCCCCCCACATTGGGAGTGCAGGGGGACTTGCCCCCCTACAAAAAAACATTTGAAGTTAACTTTTTTTTACAAGTTCACAAACTTAACAATTTTCATTTTTGATTAATGTGTTGTGTACATATATATTTTTTCAGGAATATTGTGTTTAGATAAAATATTTTCAGTATAGTGTGCTGCTGAGCATCTGTTTTTATGTTTGTTTTGGTGAATTATGCATCAGGCAAATGTGTATGCAAGCGATTTACCCACATCCATGTATACATATGTAGGAGTATATGTGTGTGTGTGTGTGTGTGTGTGTGTGTGTGTGTGTGTGTGTGTGTGTGTGTGTGTATATATATATATATATATATATATATATATATATATATATATTAGTGCGGTAACAGTAATAAGTATGTTTTATACATAAACAACATTTATAAATATATTTAATATACATAAACAACATTTATAGATATGTTTAACCCTTGAAAATGTAGTTTCATTCCCTTAGATTAATACAAAACTGTGTTTTCATTCCTTTGATTAATACTTCCATCGAATAAGCATTTTAAAAACAATAAGCAAGATTAAACTTTTTCCTCCTTCTCCATCATGCAAAAGTTCCTGAAAACTTAAGTATTTAAAAAGAAGGAAGGAAAAATAAATTTAATGGCCTGAGCACATTGTGGCCTATGTTAATTTTGAAACCTATTGTTACCAGTTATCCTGAACATATAATAGTCTCCTGGACCATAATTAAATCAACTATTCCCTAATCATATCATTTGAACTTTGGTGGTGTAAGTTATTAGTTTCATTGTCAGACTTGTTTCTGATTTTATTAACAGCTGATACCTGTTAACCCTTGTGGGGATGGCTTGCTTTGGGTGAGGACCCTTATTTATGGTAATTATGCCACTTAAGTACCTGCTTATGAAACGGATTATTTTCAGGGATAAAGGGATAATGCTGCAAGCCACAAATTACCTGGACTGTGTAATCAGACTCCTCATTATGTTATTTGAAAATGTATGTGAAACAATAAATACTTACTAACAGCAAACTGATGGGTAATCAATAGATCATTATTTGATCTATAATCTACATATGAACTCTGAACAATGAAATATCACTTCTGGAAAGGGCAGGGATACTTGGAAGATTCCTTGGGTCAGGTAGTGAGATGCAGACAGCAGAATGTTAAAACATGTATCAAACCAGCAGAGTAAACTACAGTAGAATAAAAGGGTTGTATACCTACAAGGAGCTGTAGTCCCTGGTGTATAAACAGGAAAGAGAAGAATTAAGCTGGAAGATAATTTTTGTTGACAAGTCTCATGTTTCTGTTTTGCGTTCCTATAGTCTGGTCTTACTCCTCTTCATGTGGCATCCTTCATGGGACACCTGACAATAGTGAAGATTCTGTTGCAACGAGGAGCTTCATCTAATGTTTCCAATGTGGTAAGTCGTCGTCTTGTTCTGTGTATGCATGTGCTATTTCAGGATGTATAAAGTGCCTCAGAACCAACAACTATAACCATTGTTTTCAGAAATGGATAATAATTTGGTTCAAGAAAAAGAATTCATTTTAAAGGAAAAAAATATTATTATTGTAAATAATCTGGGACACAACTGTAGGACATGAATTATCTTATATAATTATCATCTGTGTTTAACAATGCCTGCATTTTCTACAGCTGCTTAAAGTGGAAAGCACAGTAAATGTAAAACTACCATGCGGTGCAGAAAACAGATACTGAACAAGTTAGGTGAATGACTGTGGGCAGAGCATTAAAACTAAACTGACATCTTTTAAGGATTCCATATGTGTTTTATCACACTTGTGGAATATAATACAATCCTCAGAAAGTCAGGCCGTATTGAGTAACTTTTAAAGAAGGCACATCAACTCACCTAAAAGTGTGTGTATATTTGTGTGTGTGTGGGCGGGTTCTTTATGTGCTGTGTTTTGTCTTCTGAAGCAAAATGGGGGACTCGTCTTCTACTGAATTTTTCTTATATTGATGCATATGAATGCCACTAGATATGAGGATGGTCTCCTCATATGAATGCCACTAGATATGAGGATGGGTCTCTTCATATGAATGCCACTAGATATGAGGATGGGTCTCCTCATATGAATGCCACTAGATATGAGGATGGGTCTCTTCATATGAATGCCACTAGATATGACGATGGGTCTCCTCATATGAATGCCACTAGGTATGACGATGGGTCTCCTCATATGAATGCCACTAGATATGAGGATGGATCTCCTCATATGAATGCCACTAGATATGAGGATGTCTCTCCACATATGAATGCCACTAGATATGGGAATATGTCTCCTCATGCCAATACCACTATGTATGAGGATAGGTCTACTAGAGTTTCCCAGAGATAAGCACTGCAGTGCAGTACAGTGTAATAAGTGCACAGGCTTGAACAACCACACTTTGTGTAACAAGCACAACACACAACAAAGTCTTACCACCAGGTAAGAACAGTTCTCCAACCCACTCACCAATCTTTATATAAAAACTAAGATTACAGCACATTGAGTAAGGTATATATAGCTTGAAGGTGTGTTACTGAACAGCATTATATTTTCCTTCCCAAACTCCACATCTTCCCTGCCCACAAGGTCCTGACATTTTGGCCAAGCACTAAATCTGGTCAGTCAGTTACAGACAATCAAATGGGACAAATGATAATTGCAATTAAAAAAGCCATGTGAATCTCATAAAGGCACTCTTTCTACAGCTGTGAGCAATTATAAGTAATCAGTCAATATCTGCAGCTCAATGAAATTGGCATCAAACAATTTCATTGTTATGACTGGACCAAAAACATTTAATCCAGCAGACTTAGCAAAGTCTGTCCTGGTCTGGTTTGGCTGCTCATTTGAAATTTGTTTAATAAAAAGGGGAACAGAACATGAAAGAAAGAAAGAGACACCCCTATCGAATGGTATTTTGGTGCTGTTGGCCTTATTGGCTGCATGTAGGTTGGTTTTGCTCTGTGAGTAGTGTTCATAAACATGGTGTCAGGTAAGGATCAAGTGTGTTAATTCAACATGCGTCTTCACACAGATCTAGTAAACACCATTTGTCACTGTGACTGTTCTTACTTTCTCCGTCTTCTCATCTTTTCTTCATTCCTAAGCTGCTGGAAGTATCTCTGCCATCTGCTTTTGATAGCCTGTGGACTTGTGAGCAGGTTGTTGTTGGCATTGCTTATGAAAGGTGCCTCACTATCTTCTTTATCTTTCTGTCATTGCTTTGCAACCTGATATAGTTTCTGTGCGCAAACTGCTGACTTAGTTTCCAGAAGCTGGTAGAGTGTAGCTGATGTCTTGTTCTTTGCTATTGCAACTCCTTTCTTAGCTTCTTGGTTATTTGTCTGGTCCATCTTTTCTATCTCCCACCTTTTTCTGCACACCTCCTTTCTTTTGATGACTTCCTGGACTTCTGCATTCCACCTGCTTTCCTTATGTACCTGCTTTCATTATACACCTTATTTCCATACCTGGCTCGGCTGCATCTCTGTTCTGAAGTCCTCACACACAGTGTTTTGTGGTGCTGACATTCTTCTTCAACTCCACCTATTTCCTCTTCTTCTTGAAATCTAGAGCCCTGAGTAATTTCTTATACTGTTGTGCTTTCTTTCCAGTCAATTGTCCAGCTTTCCATCCTGGTCATACCTACTCAAATGTCAACATTTTCTCAGAATGTCCAGATTTTTGCCTAATATTGTGGGTCTTTTCCTCATAAAATTTGTGGCTTTCTGCCACATTATTCAGGTTTGAGTTCATTAAATAATACTAAATAATGACAGGTATTTGAGTTTCAGACTTAATATCCATCAGAAAATATATAATTGAAAAACCTGTTATTCTAGCAACTTTCTAAGTTTATAGGACTAATTTTTAAAATCTGTCCCAATTTTTGAGCCTTTGTCCCCTCATTATTTATGGCTTTGTCCAGATTTCTTTCACAGAGAGGTTGAGAGGTACGAGCCTGGTCTATGTTGACCTTAGAGCCTTCTATGACCAATGCTTGCAGCTGATTGTGGCAACCAGTGGTTTATGCCGTGGGATGGTTGTTTCAATGAGGATGACGTTGCAATCACTGATTCTACACCAGTGCTCTTTCCTTGCTAGGAGGACGTCTATCTGAGTTGCATTTTCCAGACCAAAGTCTAGAATGAACTTTCCTTCTTTATTCCTGTTGCCACCCCCGCCATTGGATCCAGGCAGTCCTCATATCCTGTTCTGTCTGTCATATTGTCCTGCTTTATTTAGGAGAACCTTGGACTACTGTCTGAATGCATTCTTTTCCTCACTATCATAACTCTACTGTGGGGCATAGGTTGAGATATCATTAGGCTGTAATCTGATTGCCATGTGTCTATCACTAACTCTGATGATGTCCCTCACTGTCTTCTGGAACCTCTTCTGATCTGTCCTCCTCCTGAGTAGTAGACCTCGGATCCAAAGCCAAGTAGCTTTGCTGCACTGCCCTTCCATCTCATCCCCAGGATACATAGGATGTCCAACTTCCTCCCTACCATCATATCATCTACATCCAAGCTCTGTTTTGTCAGGGAACCTAAACATAATGAGACCTGGTCGTAACCCTCTATATTAATTGCACATGGGGAACAGGAAATCACTCACTGGTTTGGCACTTATGTTTCTAATGGACACAGGTAACTTGTAAATGACTCATCTCCCAGGCCCCTGCTTACACTTATCAAGGGTACTAGAACTTGTCAGAGATATTGGATACATGGCTAGCTTAAAAAAACCCTTGTGGTCATTAGCCTAGTACACACCTATGAACCTATAAACCGATATGTACTCACTGAAACAGTTTGATAGTTTTCTTCTAGTTTTCCAACATTAAAGCCATCACAAAACATAGTCAAGAGTATAGAAAGTTTAAGAAGTTTGTTTTTTATTCTGTTGCAGCTCAAGTTGCTTTTAGTGCTAGGAAAGAAAAACTACCTACTATGTGTAAGTCTAATTTTAGTTCTGGGAAAGGAGACTTACAAATAATATGTTTGAAGTGAATTAAAATGGAATTTTTATTTAAAGGCATGCTAAATACCAGGGCTACATTACAAAGGTAATAGCAAATGTTAATTGACATCTTTAATAGCCAGGTAGTTTTGTTTTTAGAACCTGTTTCAGTGATATGGAAGTAAATTGTTTCTTATTTAATATGTAAATAATTGTTTGGTTGAATGGATCATGATTTTTAATCTACCGTATTTAGTGTCAATATGATGATTTCTGTTTAGTTCTGATGAAGTTCACAAGTTCATGAATATTGGTAATGAAAGCATTTAACTTTATAGTAAATTGTTGTGTGTATTTTGAAAGGACTAATTCTTTTTTGCATTTTCTTGCAAGATCCTTTAGAAGTCATTTCATTCCAACAATAGAATTTGACTGTGGAATTATGGTGGAGGCTTTTATAAAGGTTCAGTACAAAATGTAATTTTCCTTTTTTACCTCTGGAGCAAGGTTGGTCAATAGGACTTGTTTATCACCTAGTGACCAGGACATTGCCCTTCTTCACTATTCCTTATATTGGCACTGATGAGGCCATGTTTGAACCAGCAGGTTCTGATATTAACACTGGCTGATATGCCAGTCTTACCTGTGATTTCTTTCCCAAGAATACAATCTTACATTGGACTTGCTACCAGAAATAAATCGATATACTCATTGTCAGGAATTTCCTATGCGTATGGTTTGGGATCAACTTAACAGGGTATGTTTTAGTGCCAGTGCTATCAGAGCTGTTGCTGGTGTGAATAGGTTGACTTTCCAGCCTTCATAATCATGGCTGTGAATGTCAAGTCCAGGAATGATGGGTGTTATAGTCCCTAAGTCAGAGTTGAGGCTGCCATAGCTGAGCTTGATGCTGAAGCTTTTATGATGACATCAACCTTCACTGACTCTGGTGCGAAGCAGCAAAGAGCAGTTGCGTCGGCCTTATCTGTGTTTTCATCATTGGTCTTGACAATAGCTATACAGACTGTCCTGCATTTTCTCCCCTCAGTGCCTGTTCAAGCCACAGCTTTGGTCTTTCCAGGAGTTAAGTGTTAGCTGTTCAGCACCTTTTCAGTCAAAAGGACAGATAAGTCAGATGCTCATTGCAGTATAAATAGCAGGTATTTGGATTTCTAGAAGTTTGTTCTTCATCCTTGAACCTGTCGACAATGAGGTCTTTTTAAAAGCACAAGTACAAAAATAGTCATTTGGACTCTCCTCTGGAATCTCCCACCCCAAATATTGACAATACTTTTTTTGCAAGGCTACCTTAACTCTCTCTCCGTGGAAAATGTCTTTCCTTGAAAGTTAAAGAAGATAGTAATCAAACTAGACATAAGTGAAATGTAATGCACACTTATACTGTCTGATAACTGGGATAAAACTCTACCTTTCTCATAAGGATTCATGTAGCATTCTTGGAAGTGCTCAGAAAATGCTCAAAAAGAGTACCACAGCAGGAATTATTAGCAGCGTAATGTTTGCTTCAGTATTTTAAAGCAGAATGATGATGAAATCCAGTTGTTATTATGACTTTGGAAATTGAGGTATGTAATTCAGCCTCCAAAGCAGGTATAAGTAACAAATACTTTAAGTTGGGTATAACCTGCTTACCATATACAATACCATTATAA
Organism: Protopterus annectens; assembly: GCF_019279795.1. Taxonomy (NCBI): domain Eukaryota; kingdom Metazoa; phylum Chordata; order Ceratodontiformes; family Protopteridae; genus Protopterus; species Protopterus annectens. Next base: position 453,361,744 of record NC_056743.1, read on the forward strand.
AGTGTTTGAAGCAAAGGTGTATTATTTTTGCAGTTTGCTTTGATAATAAGGATGGTCTTTTGAAACTTTTGATGCAGTTAAAAACTCCTGTCATGGCACATGTAAAACTGAACCACAACATCTTACTACATGAATTAATGTACAAGCCCCTATATTTCCTTATTAAATACATCAATGGATTTTCTTACTTCCCGTAAAGATAATTTATTAACTTGGACTTGCAAGTGGAACACCTTACTTTGGAAATGATCATATATGATGATGCAGTATTGGAAGTACAAGGTAAGTATGAAGCTCCTAATCTGAAGATGGAAGTCATTTTACCTACATAAAATGCTTTGCATGTGTTTGAAAATCATTGCCCAGTGCCTACAATGGCATCATTGTGTGGGCATAGCTTTACAGCAAGACACAAAAACAAATCAAGTAAACAGCTAAACGAACACTCAAATAACGCATATCATTTTCCACCAATCACATGCAACTTTTGCATGAGGGGTATAATAGGAAATGAAATCAGTTGTAGAATAAAGATGCTTTAGAAAGTGAGCAACGTGTTGCATGGGTAGAACTAATGAGGAATTTAGGATATCAGGTTAACTTCATTTTCTTTTTATATATACATACATATTCAACGCTGTAATTTTTTCTTTATCTTTTTTTTCTTCTAGAAAGTGGAAACACCACTGCATATGGCAGCAAGAGCTGGCCACACCGAAGTTGCCAAATATTTACTTCAGAACAAAGCTGAAGTTAATGCTAAAGCAAAGGTAGCCATGTTACTCAAGTTGTCTTTGTTGTATAATGTCAGTTTCTAATAGTTAAAAAGCAGATGCAGAAATGCTGGTTTACTTGTGGAAACAATGTGACATAGTCTCTTCTAATGAACATCTATAATTAGGCCTCACAGAGAATACAGTGGATATGCTTGCATTTCCAATATAACATCTATTAAAAGACTGGATAAAATAAAAAAAAAGATTTACCAGGCAAATTTCAAGAATTGATGTACTTGAGATTTTATTCCATTTCATACAGACTTGTTTGGGGGACATTATATTGATCTAAAGCAAGTAAGTATATACCATTGAGTCAAAACTGAATTATGGTGACTCTTTGAGTAGGAATACTACAGACGTAGATTGCCAGGCTTTTCTTCTGTTCAGAAAGTGTTGCTGCCCTTTTGTGTCCTAACCTGGTTTCAAACCCAGGTCTAGCAGTTGGTAATTTTGTACCTTTACCTCTAAGCTAATGGGCTGGGGTTATCATGATCTACAAATGTTTTAATAATGCCGTTTTTGCCCATTACTTTTAGACTATATTTTTATTCAACTCCTTAAACACCAGAAGAAAATAATTATTTATTAGCTTTCCAGCTGCCTCCTCTAGGCTTACATATCAGTATTTTGTATATAAGGCAGGTTGAATCTTTTTTTTTTTTAGGCAGGCAATGTTCAAGTCACACTTGTGTAGTTGCTTTGAGAAAGCTTTATATGACTTATGTCATTTAGGTGGCCTGTATTAAGAACTTAAGTTAGTTAGCCTTCCTAAATGCACTGAACAATGAAATCATACAGAGTTTGAAGATTTAGAAAGAATGGCAAAAAATGTACTCAAAATAGTGACAGACATTTGGATAGGCAATCAGACACTGATATCTTGCCTCTCGAATCCTGAATTCTAGAATTAATCAGTAACCACTAAAGAAATGCTTGAACACATAGTCAAAAAAGAGATCTTAGTCAAAATGGAATATGTCCAGCAGGTATGTTTATCACGACTCATTGAAAACCTTAAATATCTTCAAAAGTAAAAGCCTGCGGATTAATCAATTTAGCCATGCCCAGGTAACATAGCAGTAATACTAAGCAAGTGATCACAAAGACAATAAGATGCCTATCAACACAAACCCTCAAGCAGACAATCCCAAATGTTCTTGCCACCCCTGTCAAGCACTCATAACTGCTTCCCTTCCAAATTGAGCAGGTCCGGCATACCTCTCAACTGCATAGATTTTTGCAGAATGTCCAGATTTTTGCCTCATATTTTTGGTCTGTTCCTTGTAAAATTTGTGATTTCCTGGATTTTTGTGGCAAATCAGTGAGGATTGAATTTACTATAATGACAGCCATTTGAGTTTTAGACTTCATATCCTTCAGAGAATATTTATTTATTTTATTTATTTTACATTTGTTGACCGGGCTAGTCTAACTGGATATATGTCCATTTTCAGTAGAGGCCCAGGGAGAAAAGCTCTGATATATGCAATTATACATTAAATGCAGTAGTATCATAGCATACAATATATGCAAATAGCAGGAAGTGACATTAAAATTGATTTAGATCAGACATAAAAAAGTATACAGAGTCAGCAAGAGAGAAAAAAAAAACTTAAGATAACATATAATATGAAAAAATAAAAATAAGCAAGATTAGATGTTATGTGATCCTATCTCGCCTACATTCTGACTGATGGGTTCGAGCCGATCCCTCGGCTCCGACTCGGCACGCTTATGCCAAAGAGCGAAGTCTCTTATTGGCTGAGCTTACTATATCCCAGGATGCACCACTACCAATCCCCCAGATCTCGTTTGCCGCTAACAAGCGAAGACGTGGTCTCGAGCTTGGCTGAGCTAAGTAGTGTTTTTTTCACTAACTTTCTGTCAGGATTTTCTTTAAAATTCAACAAAAAGCTGTTTTAACAGCTATCTAGTGCTTTTGTGCTTGAATGAGTATTTTCCTTGGTAAAATATTGTGTAGTGACTGTGTTTTGACAGACTAGAGGTCCCATCGGAGTTGAAGGGCCTTCCCCTGTCAGTTCGTTGTTGGCTAATTCCTGTTATTTTTAAGGTTATTGGATCTACTTCTTTTGGTGTTGTGTTAGTCCTTATTAAAAGGACAGAAAAGTAAAGAAGAAGAGAGAGCAAGGAAAATTCTATAGTGTTAGTCAGTGTGTTTCTTGTGTTTCTTCTTGGCTAGTTTTCTGTGTTTGGATTGCCATAATGTCACAGGCTCCTAGGCCTTCAGGATTTAAAAGTGCACTAAGTGCAGTTTTAAGATGTCGATCACGACCACTCTCTCTGTGTATATTGTTTGGGCGCCAAACATTTGCAGGAGTCCTGCAGCGTGTGTCACGCGTTTTCCTCGAGGGTCCTCCAAGAGAGGAAAAATAAACTTATTTTGAAAGGCCTTATCAAACCCTCTTTTGAAGAAGCTTTAGCATCCTCTCCTTCTCCTGCTAAAAAGAAAAGGGCGTCGGCTCCGACCAGTCCATCGGACCCGACCGCCAAAAGACATAGGCAGGCTTCTCCTTCGGCTCCACGGACTTCGGAGCCGAGGGTGGAATGGTCTGCCTCGATGCCTCCAGTCTCGACTCCTCTGGTCTCGGAGCCGACGGCTGGGGCATCGAGAGGCGGGTCACCTTCATCGGCTCCACTGATCTCGGAGCCGATGAAGGTTGTCCGCTCAGACACTTCCTCCTCGGCGCCGAAGTCCTCTTCGGCACTGATGGAAATTGAGTTGGACACTCCCTCGGCGCCGATAGTTATCGAGTCGCCTCGGAGCCGGTCCCTTAGTCCCGTGGAGCCATTGGAGAGACCTACTCGGACCCGTTCGGTCTCTTCCAGGTCATCAAGGATGTCAGATTCGGACATAGACAGGGTGCTCCAAAGACTGTTCCAGTCCCCAGTCTTTCAAAAATTTGTTTCGGCTCCGACCCATTTGGTTTCGGAGCCGATAGCCCACTCCATTGCCATTCCTCCTCCGACCGCTTCGGCTCCGTCGGAGCAGGTGCTGATGGAGCCAGTAGAGATCCTAGGGTCGGCTCCGACCCTTACTCCAACCCCGGCCTTCGGGTCTGAGTTTAGCACGCGGACTTCTTCGGCTGGACCCGGGGGTGACGTTTCGGGACCAATGCTGTCGGTTCCGAGCCTCCCTCTCGGTGCTTCGGCTGCGGGACTTCCGTCTGCTATCATGGCTCCGGGGACCGGACACTCCCAGCATTCTGAGGGTCCGGCTTTCAGAGCTATGAGGAGTGCCTTGACCAAGTCTTCTTCAGCCATCTCTGCGGCTTTACCGGCACCTTCCCTGGGCATGGAGACTGGGTCTTTGGCAGTTCCCCTGTCTCTAGGCAGCGGAGCCCCGGGGCCTGAGGTTACCCCCACTGGGGGTTCCCCTCCTCCTGAGGGTTCTTCGGAGTTGTCTTCGGAGGAGCCCCCAAGGAAGAGATCGTGCAAGAGGAAGCACGCGGACTCCCCCGAGTCTCTTACATCGGACACTGATCTTGATGATGCGGAGGGGTCCCCAAAGTCGTCCTCGGATGATGTCTCATTTGCAGACATTCTAGAGATCCTTAAGCAACGAGGCGGCTGGATTTCCAAACCCCCCTCCGCTGATGAGTCAGTGCTTCTCAAGGCCTTTGGGGCTCAGCCCTCCGCCTCCTGGGTGTCTCCGCCCTTCGAGCTCCTGGATTTGGTTTGTCGGAGGGCGTGGGAACATCCAGATACTGTGGAACCAGTGCCTTCTCGCCCTAACAAATTTTTGTCTGCCCCACCCGAGAAGGAGTTCTTGACGAAAGGCGTGGCTGTAGATGCCATGGTGGTGGCATCTGCTACACAGCAGGACGTGGCAGAGGCTTCAACGTCCGTCCATCCTCCTAATAAGGAGTCTAGGAGCATGGACCGGTACGGGAAGCGCACCCTGACTTCAGCGGCCTTTACTCTAAGGTCCCTGAATTATTTGGCACATTTCACCAGACTACAGAGGGATCTGATCAAGGAGCTGTCAGACTCCCTCTCAGGTAACCTACCTGAGCAGCTAGCCCAGTCGGTTAGCTCTCAGTTGGCTATCCTTACCTCGATTTCTAACTCGTCCATGAGGCTCATTTCATATGCGGCCGAAGGGGCGGGCAGAGCGGCAGGCACAGGCGTGGCTCTACGGAGACAAGCCTGGCTCCGTTGTGTCATTTCGCGGAGGCCTTCAAGTTTTCCTTCGCGACGCTCCCTTTGATGGGTCCTCTTTGTTTGGACCCAAGGTAAAGACACTCTTACCGCTGTGAGCAAGAGGGAAAAACTTTATCTGCCGTAGGAGCACGTTATTCCACTCCCTTCGGCCTTATCCCAAGGCTAAAAGAGGAGGGAAGATGTGGTTCATAAATCACAGAAGTTCTTTCCTCAACAGCAGGAAGATTCCCCTGCCAGAGGCAGAGGACGGGGAAATTTTTCTGGGAGACGCCGTCCCAGAGGCGGCAGAGGGCCCGCAACACTGGAGACCGCGAGTCCTTTCGTGGCTCTTCAGCCTCCCACACTTCATGAGGGATTGCCCGGCTGTGCTGCTCGAGCCAGTCGGGTGCCGTTTTGCCAAGCACCTAAAAGCCTGGGAGTCTATTACTCAGGACAGATGGGTGCTTCGGATTATTGCCGGAGGTTACACCATTCCCTTCACACACTGACCGCCACCGTCCAAAAAATCCCGGACCCACCACCCAGTCAAAGGGAAATTGCAGCCGCAGAAGCTTCAAAGCTGCTAGAAAAGGAGTCATCCAACCGGTCCCCACAGACCAGATCGGATCCGAAATTACTCAAGGTTCTTTTAGTGCCAAAAGACAGGGGACCTGAGACCCATATTGGATCTCAGCAAACTAAACCAGTCCGTCATGAAGTCCAAATTCGAATGGTCACTTTACAATCCATTCTCCCATTGTTGGAGAAGGATGTTTGGATGTGCTCCATAGATCTCAAGGACGCCTATTATCACATACCGATACATCAGGCGTCCAGGAGGTATCTGCGCTTCAGCCTGGGAGACAGTCATTTCCAATTTTGTGCACTGCCCTTTGGTCTCACCACAGCCCCAGGGTGTTCACCAAGTGTTTGGCAGTAGTGACTGCTCACCTGAGGAGTCTCGGATTCCAAGTGTTTCCCTATCTGGACGACTGGCTCCTGACTGCCACCACCAGGCATCTACTACTAGCCAACCTACAAGCCACCATCTCCTGGGTGCTTCCCTGGGAATTACATTCAATTGGTCAAAGTCTGTCTTGCTGCCCTCTCAGCGCATAAGATTCATAGGAGCAGAGATAGACTCAAAATTGATGCATCTTTCTTCCTACCGAAAGGATTCAAACATTACAAGGTCAAGTCCGAGCCCTGCTTCCAAGATCCAAAGCCCCAGCCAGGTTGGTCCTGCAACTTTTAGGTTCAATGTCTGCCACGGTTCTCCTAGTTCCGCTGGCAAGATTGCACATGAGGATTCTTCAGTGGCTGTTATCGACACAATGGTCTTTTCAGGATCTCCCCCTCAATCATCTCATACTGATTACAGAAACGTGCAAGCGGGACCTCCGCTGGTGGCTTCAGCCATCCAATCTGAATCAGGGAAGACCTTTTGTTATTTCCCCTCCGGTGGCCACCTTGACAACGGATGCCTCCCAGACGGGGTGGGGGGACATTGTCTGGGCAGGTTAGTTCAGGGTTCTTGGCTTCCAGACGAAACTTTTCTCCATATCAATGTATTGGAAATGAGGGCTGTACTTCTGTCCCTACAAGCCCTCCACAAGTTTCTCCCTCAAGGCATTATCGCTATCCACACAGACAACATGTCGGTGGTCTGGTATCTAAACAAACAAGGAGGGACCAGATCTTACCCCCTTTGCAGAGAGGCCATGAGGGTGTCGGGACGACAGCACCAGTCCCTTCACACTTTGAAATTAACAGCTTGGCTCCTCCACTTCCGACCTTAGTCAGAAATCACACCTTAGACCCGGAAGTTATTCACATTTTATCTTCGGCCCACAAACCCACCACTAAGAAATTGTATCTCAGTAAGTGGAAGAGGTTTGCTATCTGGGCTCAACTCAGAGGCTTAGACCCTATTACTGCCCCGATACCAGAGGTCTTGAAATTTTTAACATCCTTGTTTAATCAAGGATCTTCAGTCTCTACTATTAAAGTCCAACTAGCAGCTATCTCCAAATTTCACGAATCCATAGACCCACCGTTGATGAGCAGCAGATTATGTAAAACTTTCATGAAAGGTGCTGTGCTTTTAAGACCCCAGTTTTTCATCCTGCGCCTCTGTGGGATCTTGATTTGGTACTGTGCCTTAACATCTTCCCTTTGAACCGGCTGCTACATGTGAGTTGAAATATCTGTCTTGGAAAACTGCCTTCTTAGTTGCAATTACCTCTGCAAGAAGAGTTTCAGAACTTCAAGCCCTATCTATCAAACCTCCGTACTTGATTTTTCACAAGGATAGAGTATCACTTAGGCCTAATCCATCTTTTGTTCCAAAAGTTTGTTCTAGTCTCTGTCTCCAACAATCTCTAGAGCTACCAGTTTTCTTTCCAAAATTTTCAAATGAAGCGGAATACACCTTGCATAAATTGGATGTTCACAGGCAATTGCGCTTCTATCTAGACAGGACTCAACAAATTCGAAAAACAGACCAATTGTTTGTGTCCTTTTCAGATAATAAATTGGGTAAAACCATCACTAAAGCTACTATTTCCAAATGGATTAGAGATTGCATAACTCAGGCTTATTCCTCTTCAAATAAGCAACTTACAACATCTATCAAAGCTCACTCTACCAGAGCTATGGCTACCTCTATTGCGTTTCATTCCAAGCTCGCTATTTCTGAGATTTGTGCTGCGGCTACTTGGTCCAACCCGCACACTTTCATTTCCCACTATAAATTGGACGTGGCATCTAAACATCTAAAAGGCGAGCATCATTTGGTTCCACGGTACTCAGGAGTGTTTTCCAGTGAGCCACCCAGGATTCAGGTGCTAGGGACGCTGTCCCATCAGTCAGAATGTAGGCGAGATAGGATCACATAACATCTTTTAGTTATGTACTCACCATAACTTCAGATGTTTGGGATCCATCTCGCCTACATTCCTAATACCCACCCTCCTTCCCCCTGCCTTGGAGATCAGAAGAGATGGAACGGTTTGAATTCTACTATTTTTATCTTGTATCATCTGTCGATGTTATATAAGCAGTGCGTGCGTGTGTGCATGTATGCGGACAAACTAGATCTGGGGGATTGGTAGTGGTGCATCCTGGGATATAGTAAGCTCAGCCAATAAGAGACTTCGCTCTTTGGCATAAGCGTGCCGAGTCGGAGCCGAGGGATCGGCTCCGAACCCATCAGTCAGAATGTAGGCGAGATGGATCCCAAACATCTGAAGTTATGGTGAGTACATAACTAAAAGTTATTTTAAATCAGAGGCCTGGGTACAGGCATACATACTCATGTTTGCTTACAGCTAAGTTGAAGGTGAGTACTTCTAGAGTAAATCACTCGTTTAATAGAGCTGAGAGACAGGCTCCTTTAATACTTACATAGTGGTTGGCATTTTTAGTTAAACCAAATAGACATCATAGGACAGAATAGAGGGGATGAGTGAAGGGCGTGGGGGATAGTGAAAGGGATGTTAGTCAGGGTTAGAGCAAGGGCATAGCCAGGGTATTATGAGGTATTCTTTGAGATATTTTTTGAAGAGTAATGTAGAAGAAAGAGAAGAGACTTCATTAGGAAGTTGGTTCCAAGCTTTACCCACTGTGTTAGATTACAGAGTTAACAGCCTTGTTATTACATTTAGTAGTGGAAACTAGTAGCTTATTAGCTGAGCGTAGTGTTTCAAGATTCTTGTATGGAGTAATCAGACTAGAGAGGATTGGGGTATTCATAGGGTGATAGAGAATCTTTTGGGTTATAGTAAGTTGTTGATAATGAAGTTGGTTCTGCAGTTCTAGCCATCCCAGCTGTTTAAGGTTGTGACAGTGATGGGTTCTAAAAGGGGCACCTGTGGCGAATCTGGCGATGTTATTGTAGCTGGTTGCTAGTTTGCTTAGGTGGTTTTTAGATAGGTTGGTATAAATGGCAGAGGCATAAAACAGGGTGGAGATAAGGTGGGTTGGTATATGGTAACACAAGACAAACATTCTAAGTTTATAAGAGCAATATTTAAAAAGCATCCCCATTTTTTTGGCTCTGTTCCCCCCATTATTTTTGGCTTTATCCAGATTTTTTTGTGCTAAGAGATTAAGAGCTACGGAGCAGGGCCATGTTTGATACGCCTGATGTAAATATGTGTCTGCCTATCCAGTCATCAAGACTAACTTTAAATGTTGCCAATCTAGTGCTTGTTTGGTTTGTAGTGGCAAAGCATTCCATGGGATGGAAATATTTTCTGTTAGTAACCTATCCTACTCAATAAGTGTTGTTTATGTTTTGGTGTAGACTTAGGTCTGTATTACTGGTTTTGTGAAGAAATAGGAGGTTGAATAAGACTGGGACTTTTGGGGCACAGAAATCTAGAAACAGATGACATTGGAGCATCTTGTAGGCTACTGAATATAAAAAGAGTTGTGCTAGTGTTTCTGCGTGATTCAAGGATTTAAGAACTTTAATTTATGGCTAACTGTGATGTTCTATTGATTCCTGTGAGTTGTCTAAAGGTAGCTTATATGACTGAGTTTTTTTCTTGTAGTTAATATTCAAGTTAAACTGAAGGAATTTGTCTGAGTAATACAAGTCCACGTTATATGGTGGAAAATAAAAATTCAGTTTTAAATAGAATCACATGTACTGGAATGGTTCCCCTATGAATTTATAAATTAAATTTCCATGATTTACATTTCCTCATTCACAAACAAACAAATGATACCATGGTAAATCTGTTCAGTCCAACATGAGCAATTACACTAAAAAAATTCAGCATGAATCCATTCACCCCCCACCAGCCCCAATCCCAGAAACACTACCCTGGAGAAAGAGAAATTATATAAAGTGTTTTAAACATATGTTTTATTCTTTCTCCAAAGTCACTGTACCTTGGGGTTAAATAATTAGTGTACTAGAGTGTGCACAGTAAAATATCCTAACAAAATCCCAGTATATGCGGAATATAAATCATCTTCAAGTTAGTGGAACTGATGAAGTTTCTAGGGCTGGTAGGGAAATCTACTGGAATTGCTAAGTTTTGCAGAAGCTTATAGTTCTCTCCTGTATCAGTGTCTGTTTTTATCACATGACCCTCCAGATTGTACTGTTGCATTAATTACTTACTGCAGAGTGGAGCATCTTTTCATTAAAACAAATTATTTTTAATGTTATTTTTTAATATTCTCTAGGCATTTACCAAGTAGCACATTAATCATTGCTGCTGCTTGGAAATTACTTAGAAATGTTGGAAATGTTAAGCTCAGAAAGGAATACAAGCTATGTCACACCTGTATGCTCCCTCAGGATTTTATAACATTAGAGAATATGAGTAAGAACAGCTTTGTTCTAATATTTTAGATTTGAATTGAATTTAGGCATTCTGAAGTAGATTGGTTTGAAACTTTCAGATCTGCATACTCTCATTCATCACCGAGCTAACAAAAATGAGACTCGAATGTGATATAGTTGATCAAGGTTTGCATAGGGCACCAGGGAAGCCCAGAATGTCAAAAGTTGGTAAAGGGAAAAAGCCTCTGAATAGTTCTAGAGTGTACCAGTGCAAAAAAGAAAGTCAGAAACATGAAATTAGATTCATTTACAGACTCATTTCATAATTTTATTTGGGTAATCAATTCAGTGATAAATAATAGTTTCCATCATCTTTTTTCTTTAAATCATATTTACATATGTGTATGTGAGGGAATAATTTTCAGAATCTCATGGAAACAAAAATGAGCTAAATGTCAGTGCTTGTATTTCTGTTATGTATGAAATTTCTGAAGTTGTAACATTATTCCTCTAAAAAAACATAAATAAGTAAATTCTGAATAGTTTTGGTATAGCAGCTAATATAAATGCACAAAGTGCAGTGTATTCATCTATAAAACCTGATGTAACTTTTTCTTTACAGGATGACCAGACACCATTACACTGTGCTGCACGAACAGGTCACACCGGCTTGGTTAAAGTGCTTTTGGAAAACAAAGCAGACCCAAATTTGGCAACTACAGCAGGACACACCCCACTTCATTATGCTGCAAGAGAAGGACATGTGGAAACTGTTTCAGCCTTGTTAGACAAAGGAGCATCTCAAACATGTATGACCAAGGTAAGGCCACTCTGTGTCCACTTTCAGTGAATGCATTTGAATTTGGGGCCGCAGGTGCACACTACTAGTTCTGTTTCACAGAATACATAATAAGATAGGGCTTTGTGTTGGTTTGACATTTTTGGTACATATAATTTTTTTTAAAGCTTTCTAATGTCTATTTTTTGTTTATAAGTGTACATTGCCAATAAAAGCTCAGTTATTTAAGTTTCGCTGTTCATTAGAAAAACATGTGTTTTGTTGGATAGACAGGAATTCTGTTATTCTGAGTTAAGTCTATATTAGAGACTGTTTCACAGTAATATCAAAGAACTCTGCTTTTGGAGTAGAAAGTACTCACAGATAAAGGAGAGGAACATACAAACAGTTTGTTTGTGTTCATTCAGTACTCAGTATCGAATCATTTTTAGTGGGTAACTCCCAGTAGGCCCAAATGCCTCTTTTCATGGGTGATCTGATAGTTTTGGTCTGCATACATATCCTACTTAGTGCTGTACATTTGTGTGTTAATTAAACCAATATCTGTAAGATGCAGCTCATTACAAGCTCATTGCATTAACCATTCACTGAGTACTGTCAATCCCTGCAGGTATGATATAGTCACTAGTAACATAAGGAACACTGCAAAGGTTGCTGGAGCTGCAAGATAATTAGGGTTATGATGTTACAGATAAAGGTAGCTCTTGGACGTGGCAGAGGGCACTAGATTACATTTCTGTAAGGTAATATATTGTATGCACTTCCGGAAAGTCTGTGTAATTTGGCAAATAAATCACTAGTGCCATACTGTTACTTATGCCTTGTGGCTCCTGGAAGATGGGATAATAAAAAAAAAAATCACATGGGACATTTTGCTGAATATTCCATACATTTCATGGTACAAGGGAAGTGGGGCCTGGAATAGCACAGCCACAACATTTTTATGGTGTGGAGCTCTTAGCAGATGACTAAATCCCTGTATGAGTAAACCTATAATATTATCATGTGCTAAGCTCCTAGGAACTGGGGGTATGCTACATAAGTTCATCAAAGCCATAACGCTGAATATAGCATGGGGTTTCTAGAAGTAGGCAGAGACACTAATTCTCCTGAACCTGAGTGTTACCATGCTTGTAGCTCTTGGAATTTAGGAGGGGGGGTGGCATTAGAATGAATTTGGGTCATAATGCTTCACATACCATGTAGCTTCTGTAAGCAGAGATTATAGATCATGATAACTGTAATTTTAGCTGTTGTGTGCAATTCCTGAAAACTGTGTGAGGGTCATGTCACATCATAATATAACTTGTGGCATCTCAATGTAGGAGGAACCACTAGAGCCTTGGAGCCAGTAATGCTATATGTTGGATAATGGAAGCCGCTATGAGACCAGAGCTGTAATGGTGTGAGACTGCTCCATGGCATAGAGGGATAAGGCCTAGAACACTGACTGTGGCCCAGCTGACCTGGCTATGATTAGTGGCTTGGGCATCTGAGACTCCATCAGGGAAAGCTGGGCAAGTCCATCTGGTGGTGGGGGTGGCGGAGAAGGACACATGTTTAGAACACACAAGCAGTTTGATTTCCATGGGCGACACTGGGGATATGACTGCTGGTTGCTACCCGAGGGTGAGATGGACATCCTGCTGACATCAGCTCCTTGTGGAAGTAGAGGGCAGTTCTTCATTGACATCTATTGTGGAGAAGCACCGGGGTTAGGTGATGATTAGCTGTACAGAAGATAAACAGAGCAAAAGAAAAAAACAGAGTTGTAATGATGTGCTATATAATACTGTTGTATAACACCTGAAAATAGATAAGGTGCAGTATATTATCCACCCCTAATTTTGCATGTCATATATAACTCTTGTGGGACAGTATAACACAAGGGCTATATATCATGCAGCTTCCTGGAAATTTGGGGGGTTATTAGAGTTGTAGCATATGTTTTTCTTTTAATGCTGGAGATGTGATCTGCTGAGGCATTAACTTGGTGGGGGTCACTCCTAAGGACCTGTACCAATTTTCAATGTCATTCCCTCAGTGATTCATAATTCCTGGACAAATCCAATAATAATATGCTAGCAAAGAACCAAAATCAGGGACAATTCTTAAATATTACCTTAATTCACCTGAAAGGTTAATAGAGAAGCAGGATTTGTATCAATATTCTTCTACGGAACAATAAAAAAGTATGAAACTATGATGACTGGATTTATTGAGTAACTGTAGTCCTGACATATTTACCAGAAAATCAAACATCTTTCTTGGGACAGACAAAAATATGAGATAGCATTGGGGGGTTGCATTGCTTTAAACTTGGCACTCCATGTATTTTTTCTTGCATTTGACCACAGTGTGACATCTGAGGTGGCCAAGTGTGTGTGTGTGTGTGTGTGTGTGTATATGTGTATTTGTGTGTGCCTCTCCATGTGTGTGTGCATCCGAGTTTCTGCATGTGCATGAGAGCCTGTCTCTCTACCTCTGGATCTGTTGTTGTTGTGTGTGTGTGTGTGTGTGTGTGTGTGTGTGTGTGTGTGTGTGTGTGTGTGTGTGTGTGTGTGTGTGGATTCACTTTAGAGCACTGAAAGCCCATAACATTAAAATTCAAAACACTGAGACCAAAATCCTGACACTGAAAATTCACACCATTGACTCCTATAACACTGAAAATACATAGGAAATCAGCATGTACTATATTGCAGCACAACTACATACAAAAACAAATAAAAAACAAACCATATTACACTTCTTCAACTATAAGCAGGGGGACAAGCATCCCCTGCACCCCCTGCTACTTAAATATTTCAACTCCAAGATCCCACTACAATACACTACATTAAGATGTATTATGTTGTAGTATAGCAAGTAAGAAGGGAACATGACTGACGTTAGCTATGCAACTCTGGTAAGTATCACCGAGATATATAGTAATGTGTAATGTTTTAACAGTGAAGTAGTGTTTCTAAGAGAAGGTTGAGGATAGTTTTTTACAATTTAAACAGGCAGTCATGAAGCACGAAATTGTATGTTTGCTGTTTTGTTCTGTGTAGTGCGATCTCAGAGTTGATCTATTTAAGTAGTAGGGGGTGTGGGGGGTGCAGGGGGGCTATCCCCCTTGCTTATAGTTGGAGAAGTGTAATGGGAATATAACTAAGGTTACAACAGGTAGTCCTGAAGCACGTAATGGTATATTTGCCATTTTCTTCTGTGGAGTGCGATCTCATAGTTGATAAATTTAAGTAGCAGGGGGTGTGGGAGGCATTAAGAACAGTAATAAGTTTTCTTATATAGTTGTGTTGGAATATTGTAAGTGTTGGTGTACTCTGTTTTTTCAATATTATGAAATTCAGAATTTTGAGTTTTCAAGATTATGAGCTTTCAAGATTCTGAAGCGGACCTAAATATATATATATATATATATATATATATATATATATATATATATATATATATATATATAAAACATTATGTTTGTGTATGTTTTTTCATGTGTTTGAATTAAATACAAATGTTTTTATGTGTATTTTGGATGTAAAATACATCTTCCAACTAAAATGACGTATTGTTCAGCAACTATGAAACATTAGGCTGAGTAACTTTTTTACATATCAAAAGTTAAAAAAATATATGTGCATACTAACAATAAAAGAAACGCCAATCAATTTAACAGACAGTCAGTTTTTCTAAGTGAAATGATACCTTCCAAGGGGAGTGCTATAGGGGGAAAAAACATTTCAGGGTGGATAGGTCCTCTGCCTATGGTGCCATGCCTCACCTCCCCACTAATGTCTGCTGTGGTGGACATTACTGCTTTCTTAAATTATTCCTCTGTAATGATTCATAACAAGCATGCAGATAAAAGGTCAAAGCATGCATGTCTACAGCTAATGAGGTTTGGCTTTATTGGCCTGAATGTACCCATAAAGACTTGAAAAGTTAAAAGTCATGAACATTTAGAAGCCTCGTAGTTGAAACATTGTTATGTTGTTAAAGGGGTCATTTGCATATATCCTGTCAGCCCTCAATATAGAAGAATTAAGGTATTACACAATGAATGGTTTGTCTGTGTAATGTTTTATACCTTTTTGTTTAGAAGCATTTATTAATTTGGGTTTTTTTTGCCCTGGAATCAGTCAAACCTCTACTCTCCATTTAATTTCACTCCATCCCATTAGAGTCAAATACTGTTCATAGCATGTATATTTTAAGCATTTTGCAGGTCTTGACAATTTCAGTCATTTCAAAACCTTTTCACATACTTGTATCTCTAGATTCATGTTACCAATTTTCATTCCTAATGATGAGAAAGTATTTTTAGAAATTGGAATATATCCAATATTCCATTGTCTTCTGTGTATCCTGCACTTCTCTTTATTAATCCAAATTGTTTTAAATCTACACTTCATAACTTCTATCACTTTACTGCTCCCTATCGGTATTTTGACATAAAAATGTTATCTACATATCACAGGATGAAGAGAAAGACTTTGATTCTCTCACAGTCTGTCAGATCAGATTTGTTGTAACTCAGCACCCTTGCAGACATATTCATGGATAAACTGTTTGATACGACTCACAGGACAGCCATTTTAACTCTCCTATACATATCTGTCTTTCATACAGTCTAGCCATTTGTCATAGGGCTAGTTTTAAACACCTTTATTGAATTATCACTTGTGACTTAGGCAAATTTACATTCATATAAAAGCAATCAAACAGTACTAACAAGTTCATGTTTGTAAACATTATACTTCAAATGTATTTCTATATATCATATAACCTAAACAACATTACATAACTTATTTAATTCCTGCCCCCTTTTTTAACAGGAAACATCTTTATTAAACCAACACTTAGGTTTCTGCTTAAATGTAAAGTTTAAACTGCATTTACTGTTGTAGGCTACACACTCAAGTGCGATAGCCTTTTCTGTGTTTATTTACTGTTTAATTGCATTTTTTTGCTTAATTTAGACCTAAAAAAAAAAAAAAAAAAAAACAATTACTCTTTGCTTGTTTCCCATCTTTTTCTCTACTACAGTGGTCTGGATCCCAGATTTGCTTTCTTTTTCTGCATATCAGTGGGAGTGGTAAGCATTGAGCTGCCTATCTGTCGCTAGAGGAGTGGTTTCCAGCTCAGAATATATACCTTATTGGCCGTTTGGGGCTGCTTTCTATCCCTTTGAACTTTCTGGCTTAAAAACCCGTGTTTGCGCATTGCACAGCGCTGCTTAGCTAGGGTTAGAATTATTACCGGTGCCAGAAAGTCTGCTCTTCGAATTTTCCCTTAGAACTAGCCAGTTTTTTCAGTTTTAGCACTTAAACCTGATTCTTTGAGCTTACCACTTGCTTAAAACTCATTGTAAGCACTAGATAGTCTATACATTTCTATAGCACTCAACTTTCCTTGCTAAGTAAGAGGAAAACAGTCTTAGTACTTAAATAAATAAGCATGTCTAAGGGGTCAGCTCTCAGTGTTTTCTCCTGTCCACCTGGTGAATCTGGACATCTTGGGGCAATGTAGCAATTGCCTCATGTATGCAGACAACCCTCTCCTCTAACCACCTGACACTACAACCGGTGAGAGATGCACTTATATAGCCAAGCTGGAAGCTAAGCACTAACCAGCCAAGACTGGACTCGTCGGTCAGAAGGAGAAGGTAAACACCTGCACCACACCACACACAACACATAGTCCTTCAAAACCTACACCACCAAAACCCACACATAGTAACACAAAACACACACATACATACGTGGAGTTTCTTAATATAAATCTGCCCAAGCAACGGAGACCTCCGAAGCTGAAACACAAGCAACCACCACCCCCCAACACAACCCAAGTGACACATAGCCCACATTACCAGTGTACCACTCAACCTCAGCCCCTAAGGCTAAACAACATACCCAACACACTAGTTATAGGTCACTCTGTAGTCAGACACACTGATGTCCCACTCACCAGGCTAAACAAGGAGAAAAATACAATCAGCTGCCTGTTGGGTGTCAGGATCTGCCACATAATGCACACATTCAGGTCACTCCACAACAAGTACAACTATGACTCTGTCATTGTCCAAGTTGGAGTGAATGACCTGAGACGTACCTCCCTGGACTACATGAAAATTGACATGGAGGAGCTCTCAGATCTTGTATTCCAGGTAGGTATGACCCTAGCCCTGAGTAGCATCCTGCCATCGCCCAGAATGATACCACAGTACAAGGACAAAATGATTGACTTCAACAATTGGCTAAGCTTCTGGTGTCATTCTAAGGCGATCCCGTATCTGTCTGCCTGGGATGACATGATCGACAGACCTCGATGCTTTGCCAGAGATGGCCTGCACCTTTCATCCCTGGGATTCCGGATACTGGCTAAGGCTCTTGCCACCCCTATAGTGCCTTTTTTAGGCAAAGCTCAAATGACAAAATTACCATTGTAACAGGTACAAGCAAGCAAAATCTTAGGGTAATGCTACTCAATGCTAGAAGTCAAAACCTCAAAATGCACTCACTCAAGGCACTCCTTAAAATGGAGAACATTGACATCTGTGCAATGACAGAGACCTGGTTCAAGGCTCCAGAGAGCACCCCTGCAATACCAGGCTACAATTCATACCACACCTTTCGGCCACCTAACCTGAACTGAACCACCAACGGTGGAGATGTGTCCATATTCACCAAGGATATCCACACCTCCAGGCTAGTTGCCCAACATAATGCATCCAAAATTCTCCAGGTGCAACTAACACTAGGCAAGACTGCAATCCAAATTGTAGTTTGCTACAGATCCCCCACCATGCCCCAAGATTCCCACTCCACTTTTCTTAACATACTGGAAAATATTAAGGTACAACCAAATACCCTAATACTGGGCAACTTCAACTACCCCATCATTAACTGGGAAAACTACTCATGTACCAGCACACTTGCTCAACGTTTTTTGGAATTCATAAATTCCAACACCTTGAATCATCTTATCCATACCCCCACCAGGGGCACCAATATCCTACACCTGGTCATTACCAACATGGGTGACCCATGCTCCACACCAGAGGTCAACTCCTCGTTAGTCAGATCAAACCATAAGCTAATCACCCTAGACATCCACCTCCTGCTCCCACCCCCTATTAAGGTAACCACCATAAAAAACTTCTCCAAAGCCAACTTCATGCTTTTTAAGACAGAAGAGGCAAACTTCACAGCAGCCATGCAGATGGAAGTAGAAGTACGACTGCTGAATCGTACACCAGTGCACTGTATGAGCACATACATGTGTGCATGGATCGTGCCATCCCAAAGGAACCAAGACACTCTCCTCCAAAAAAAGGAAGCAAAACTAGTGGTCCCCTGCTGTAAACAAACTTTACAGCAGAAGGAAGAAACTGTTGCAAAAAGAGTAAAATCCCATGAGTGGAGGAACTTCGTGGTCAGCCTCAGTAAGAAGCTGCGATCCCTTATAAAATCCTCTAAAGCTAGTTACGAAAACAAAATCACCACAGATTCAAAAGACAACCACAAGGCATTCTATAGTGACATCAAGAATCTCAATGGCAACACTCAGATCTGCTCTGAGTTATAGCACAATGGCATTAAATATACAGAACCAAATGATGTTGGCAACATCCTGGCAAATAGGTTCAGTGCTAATTTCACCCCCTCTCGCCCCCTAAAGGTCCCATCTCAATACTGGAAGAATGCCAATTCCCGGTAATCACGACCACAGAGGTAAAAACTGCACTCTCCAAAGCCAAGATTGCAGCATCCATGTGACCAGACAACACCCTGGGCTGTGTTCTACACGAACTACAAAACAAACTGGCACCCCACCTAAGTACCATGTTCAGTCATAGCCTCACTTCAGGCTTTTTGCCTACTGAATGGCGCACAGCTATATTTAGCCCACTCCACAAGGGGGGATCCAACAAGGACCCCGTGAACTACCTCCCCATTAGCCTGACGTGCCTGATCTGCAAAGCCATGGAACGTATCATCATGAAACTTATAAACAAAGACATAAGTAACCTTCAAACTCTGGACACCACCCAATTTGGGTTTGTGAAAGGTAGATCATTTCTTCTAAACCTGACTGACTTCTTTAAAGCAGCCACCAGAGCCATGGATGAGGGTAAGGTGGTCCACACAGCCTATTTAGACCATGCCAAGGCCTTCAACACCATCCCCCACTCTGGAATCATAGATAAACTCACTATCATCATCATCATCATCCCCTTTTTCCCATTTACATGGGGTCTGGATATCGTATTAACTGTCGCCAACTCTCTCGAGTCATTGCCACTCTCCTGCCTTCTTCAACACTCATGCCTGACTGTCGCAGATCTTCTTTCACACAATCCATCCACCTCTTTGCTGGACGCCCTCGCTTCCTCTTACCTTCTTCCTGTCTTTCCCAAATCTCCCTCACCAGATTGTCTTCTGCTTTTCTACACATGTGCCCATACCATCGTAATCTGTTTTCTTTGATCTTTTCTGCAATTGGAGCTACTTTGGCTTCTGCTCTTATGTCCTCATTTCTTCGCCTGTCCCGCAGTGTGCATCCTACCACCTTTTTCAGGCACTTAATTTCCATCACCTCTAGCTTCTTCAACTGTTCTGCCTTTACTGCCCAGGTTTCTGTACCATACAGTAGTACTGGTTGCACCACTGTCTTGTACACCTTACTTTTCAGCTTCTTTGGCATTCTTCTGTCATATACTACACCTGATACTCTATGCCAGTTGGCTGCAGACCCTCTGATTCTAGCTTTGACCTCTTCATTCAGACTACCTTTCTCCTCAACCACCCCTCCTAGATACTTGAAGCTGTTTACCTGTTCCACTATCTTCCCATCTATCTCTATTCTCAGCTTCTTCTGATTTTCCCAATCTGCTGCCATTACCACTGTCTTATCTGTGCTTAGTTTCATCCCATGTGCCTTCAGATTTGCATTCCATTCTCCTATCCTTTGCTGAAGTTCTAGATCAGAGTCTGCCTGTACTGCCACATCGTCTGCATACAGCAGCTTTGTTGCTCTGACCCCCTCCAAACTGTTTGCTGATGTAGTTCATTACCAGTATGAACGGCAGTGGGCTCAGAGCTGATCCCTGGTGTACACCCACTCCCACTGCGAACCCCTCAGTGAGGCCAAACACTGTTCGTACTTGAGTCACTGGGTCCTTGTACATAGCCTGTACTAATTCTACCAATGTTTCTGGGACTTCAAACCACCGCAGTACTGCCCAGATCAGCTTTCTTGGGACCTTGTCATATGCTTTCTCCAAGTCTAGGAAAGCCCAGTTTGACTCTCTCCTCTTCTCTAGTTTCTTCTCAAGTATCTGTCTCAATGCAAACATCGGGTCAATTGTGCTGCATCCTGATCTGAATCTGAACTGTTCATCTCCCATCTTACATTCTACTGTTCTGCGTATACGTTTATCAATCACCCTCTCCAGAACTTTCATGCAATGTGGTAGGAGTTTGATGCCTCTGTACTGTCCACAGTTGTGAATGTCCCCTTTGTTCTTGTACAATGGCACAAGTATGCTTATTCTCCAGTCATCTGGAATACACCTTTCTCTCCACACTGCAGTTAGTACCCTCAGGAGCCATTTCTCCCCTAGCTCACCCAGCATCTTTATCATATCTGCTGTGACCTCATCTGAGCCTTCTGCTTTCCCTGATTTAATTTTCCTTAGTGCTGCTCTTACTTCTTCTAAGCTGGGCTCCTCTTCTACTCTCATTGTAGGCTGTTTCTGGGGCAGTACCGCTTCTGTGGGTTTTTTTCATTCAGA
The DNA here is from genome assembly GCF_019279795.1 of Protopterus annectens. NCBI lineage: Eukaryota > Metazoa > Chordata > Ceratodontiformes > Protopteridae > Protopterus > Protopterus annectens. The sequence goes on from NC_056743.1 coordinate 453,382,575, forward strand.
AGCTGCTGGAAATACTCCTTCCATCTGCCTTTGATGTCCTGTGGGATGGTAAGCAGGTTGTTGCTGGAATCCCTTATGAAGGGTGTCTGACTATCTTCTTTATCTTTCTGTCTTTGCCTTGCAACCTGGTATAATTTCTTTGTGCCCCTTACTGAGTCACTTTCCAGAAGCTGATAGAGTGCCTCTGATGCCCTATTCTTTGCTATTGCAACTTCTTTCTTAGTTTGTTTGTTAGCCAACCAGTAGTCCTTCCTAGCTTGGTCAGTCTTTTCAATCTCTCACTTCTTCCTGCACTCCTCCTTTCTTTTGATTACTTCCTGCACTTCTGCATTCCACCACCAGCTTTCCTTATGTACCTTATTTCCATACCTGGCTCGGCCACATATCTTTTCTGTAGTCCTAACACATGCTGTTTTTAGGCGCTGCCACTCTTCTTCAACTCCACCTATTTCCTCCTTTTCTTGGGGTGCTACAGCCCTGAGTAATTCCTTGAACTGCTGTACTTTCTCTCCAGTCAACTTCCAGGTCTTCAGCCTGGTCTCTGTTGACCTTAGAGCCTTCTCTGACCACTGCTTGCAGCTGATTGTGGCAACTACTGGTTTATGCTGTGAACCGACTGTTTCACTGGGGATGACTTTGCAATCATGGATTCTACCCCAGTGCCTTTTCCTTACTAGGAGGAAGTCTACCTGAGTTGCATGTTGGCTACTCTTGTATGTGATCTTGTGACTGTCTCTCTTTCTGAACCATGTGTTGGCTACTATCAAGCCATTTGCCAGACAGAAGTCTAGAATGGCTTCTCCTTCTTTATTCCTATTGCTCCACCCATGTGGACCCAGGCAGTACTCATATCCTGTTCTGTCTGTCCCGATATGTGCATTTAAGTCACCCATTATCAACACCGATTCATGTTGTCCTGCTTTATCTAGTAGGTCCTGCAGCTGCTGTCTGAATGCACTCTTTTCCTCACTATCACAACCCTGCTGTGGGGCATAGGCTGAGGTTATGAATGCTGTCCTATCATTACACTGGAGTCTGATTGCCATGAGTCTGTCATTAATTCAGATGATATCCCTCACTGACTTCTGAAGCCTCTGTCTCACCACAATTCCTACACCATTTCTAGCCTGTCCACCACCTGAGTAGTAGAGTCTGGATCCCAGGGCAAGTGGCTTTGTTTCACTGCCCTTCCATCTCGTCTCTTGGATACATAGGATGTCCAGCCTCCTCCGTATCATCATGTCATCCCCTTCTAAGCTGTGTCCTGTCAGTGAACCTACATTAAGCGTAGCAATTCTCAGTTCATGTTTGTCAGGTTGGTTGATTTTATGTCCAGCTTTCACTCAACAGAGCTATCCCAGGTAACCCAGGCTGGGCAACTAGACACCGGCCAGCCAGTAGCCTATTGACCCAGGGCTGCTGGGCTTTTATGGCGGGCACACACACTGGCCAGTAGGGGCACATATACCCCTCCCACCGTTAGCATGGGTCCCTGGCGTGGGTCAGAGAGTAGGCCGGGTCCTCAACCCACTTATCACCGGTAACTACCCATGCCCATTTTTTGGCGACAGTCAACATGACCGAATCACCTAGAGCCATATTTTACACCATCGAGTGGCTAGCCCTGCCATGGCACGCAGTTTGTGATCCGTGTTCTCCTATCTTGAGGATACTGCGCACGACAATAGATGCTCAAAGCGGTTGGTCTTTTTACAACTCTTCCCCCCATTGGGCACCATGTAGAGTCTGTGCTGCTGCCCACAGCTCCATTCATTGGTGAGTTTGAGATGGAAACACTCAGCATGTTTTTTGAACATGGGAGAAACCCCACGGAGACAGAGAGAACATGCAAACTCCAAACAGGCATTAGTCGGACGTCAGGATCGAACCTTGTGCATTGGAGGCGAAGACCTTAACCACTAAGCCATCTGGTCTCATACTTAATAGATAAACTCACTAAACTGGGCATAAATCCCTATGTCATGTGATGGTTTGCTAACTTGTTCATTGACAGAACCCACACAGTGAAAGTAGCCAACTCCAAATCCAACTCCAGACCAGTGACAAGTGGAGTACCACAGAGTTCAGTCCTGGGTCCCCTCTTGTTTGGCATCTACTTCTCTGAAGTTCAGGCCAACATTGAGGGTCTATGGCTAACAAAGTTTGCAGACGACTGCAAACTGGGAGCCATTACTGATTCCCCAAATGATGTGGACATTCTACAAATGGGCCTCACTGAGACAGATGCCTGGTGTTAAAGCCATGGCCTCAAGCTCAGTGCCAAAAAATGCATAGTCATCCCCTTTGGGAAAACCCTCTGCCCATGAACTACCACATAGGTGGTAGTCCACTTAACACCAAAAGTGTGATAAGAGACTTAGGGACACTGATGGACAGTAGTCTCTTCTTTGAAAACCACATCACCACAGTAGTCAGGAAATCCTTCTACATGGCACACATCATTACAAAAGGTTTCTCGTCCAGAAAAAAGGAGGTCAGTGTTCCTCTCTACTCATCCCTCATTATTCCTATTATAGAGTACAACACCATGTTTGGTATGTACCTCACAAGACATTTACAACAACTGAAAAGGCCGGAGAAATACCTCACAAAGAGGATCACTGGCCTCAATCAGTTGCCCTATGCAGACCGTCTAAAAAAACTCCAGCTCTTCTCTGTCACATATTGCCTACTCAGAGGCGATCTCTGCCTAACATACAAGGCCATGTCAAACACAGAGCTGTTGGACATACTACACTTAAAGTAAACCCAATCCCTCTGAGCCACATGCTTTAGGGACCTAAACCTTGTCACCACAATAAACAAAACATGCTGGAGGGCAAGGTTCCTGTTCCAGAGACTTCCCATACTCTGGAACAGACTGCCCATTTATGTCAAGCAGAGCACCTAATTAGCCCTCTTTAAGAAAAATCTTGATGATTGGATGGGAAATAGGAAATTCACCCTGGAGGTCACTTCTGTGGCTCTGCTCGACAGGGGCACAGGAAAATAATTTTTTATGGGTGGCAAAAGCCAGGGAATCTTTATGGCTAGGCTTATATAGGCCCTAGAGTAGACAGCCTAGTACCTACCTGTGAACCTGTGAACTTACGACATAGGCAATCATGCATTTATATAAATGAAAACAAACCCCACAGACACAATCCTAGTTGCATTCATTTTACATCACAAACTATACTGACATACTCCCAGTTTCAGCCATTATACATCACTTATCTACCAATTCATTTTCAGTCAGGCATTACATAGCTCATTTAAGCTCTGCCTTCTTGTAAACCTCATTCCTCCCCTGTATGTATTGTTCCCACAGTTCACATTTTTCCAATGTAGTTTGCTCCTGCCCTTTTCTAAAGATCTCAAGTTCTAGTTGTTTTATCTCTGTTACTATATTCACAACTTCTAGTACAGTTGGTTTAGATTTTGATTTCCATTTTCTAGTAATTGCTTTTTTGGCAGCCACCATAATTAGACACAGCAATGCCTTACTATATCTAGGCAATTCTGATTCTGCATCATAACTCAGAAAAATAATTTCCTGTGTTATACCAATCTGTCCACAAAGCATCTCACAGTGCAACCCACAGACTATACTTAGTCTACCAACGCACCACCCTCCCAGAAAATATGTTCCCAATTAGCACTTTCTTCCCTGTCACACCTCCAACTTTTGCTGCCTAGCTGAGGAAAAATTCTCTGGAGTCTAATTGGGTATAAAAATTATTTGCTATAGGGTTTGACCTGGATTTTGCATATAAAGCAATAATCCAAACTTATCACCAGAGTTTTTAAATGTGCCAACATACTTTTTATAGACTCATCATTAATGGTTATAAATTACTATTCCACAATACAGTAATGAAGAAATACTAATAGTTAAACTCCACCTAAAAACAAAAAAAAAAAATCAGAAATCCATAATTCTTGTAGCAGTCTATACCCCCTCCCAAAAAATGCAAAGACTACCAAAAATACAGCTACTTTCAACCAAGAAATCATCCTGCTCAGTAACCTTAGCATAGATTGGACCTCTAACAAACCTTACTGTACTCACCATAATATTACCGTATACCATTTCACTCAGCTAATGTAACAACCTGCTCAGTTTGACAAAGTATCCAAAAAAAATCCATACTAGACTTTATACTCTCAATCATTTCTAAAAAAAAATTAACTAGCAAGCACCTTCACAGACTTTCTCAGCCTTCATCACCCCACCTACATTAAAAGGGAAAACCACAAGTCCCCAATCCCCTACACTTCAATTCTGTGGAAACTTAACTTGTGTCTTTCGGCTTTTCCCAGTTAGGGGTCGCCACAGCGGAACTCCGGTCTGCTAATGATTGGCAGTAGAGTTTTACGTGCTGGCTTGCCGGGCGTAACGCACAACCTTCAAAGAAGGAACACCCGTTCACACATGTAGCCACACAGAAGATGCTCTAACTGAGAATCGAACGGGCAATGTCTAACTAATCTTGATAAATCCATATTTAATGACACACTTAAAAAATTTGATTGGGAACCCCCTCAAATATCTGCCTCTAGATGAATCTATCTGTCACGTGAATAACTCCTCCTTAACCATACTAAATTAACAAGCCCCACTGAGAAACAAAACAGTGAAAATAAATTTTGCATCATGGCTAACATGTCAAATTAGGCAACTCATGAGAGACAGAGGCAATGGCTGGAAAAAATGGCACAAAACTAGGACCCACTCCTACCTAGAAACATATCAGTGCCCAAGTTCATTTATGATAAAAAGAACAACTTCTACACAATCCAGACCACACACACACACACACACACACACACACACACACACACACACACACACACACACACACACACACACACACACAAAATAAATAAATAAATAAATAAAACTAAAAATAAATGATTTGGCAAAGGTTAACCTTCTAAAACCAGGCAGAAAACCCATAGCAAATCCATCTGAAAGCAGCAGCAACATTACAAACAAATTCAACAAACACTTCATATCCAGTACTCTCCTTATCTCAGACAATAATAACCTACACCCATCCAGACCACAGTGCCACACCCCAGCTCATTCTAACAGCCATCCAGACAAATACCATCAAAAATAAATTCAAAAATTGAAGCCCACAGCACTAGTTTCTGACAGACTGCCATCACAATGCATCACTATAGCGAGCGACACCATTTGCTACCCTGCATCTATCCTAATAAATGGATATATTACAGAAAATGACATTCCAGTCCTATGTAAAGCTTCCCTCATAATCCCAGTACACAAAGGTGGCACATCCACAGAACTGTCAAACTATTGCCCTATAACAAACCTTCTTCCCCTCTCCAAAGTATTTGAAAAATGCAGACATTGACTCCTCCTTCAGAGGCTTAATCTTAAAGGCCTCACAACTCCCTCAACTAGCTGGTTCACCAGCTACTTAAACAATCACATCCAGTCTGTAAAATGGAATGACTCCCACTCCAACCTCCTTCCAATCACTGCAGGAGTCCCCCAAGGCTCCATACTTGGGCAGTGCATTTCCATATCTTCATTAATTACATGCACAAGGAATCAGAACTCACCACCATAAAACTATATTTTGATTACTCAACTTTAGTTTGCTCAGCCCCAAATCTTCCCACTTTAGAAACCATCACACTGGAATATTTCATCTCTATAGAAAACTGGATAAATAAATCTGAATTGCTCTTAAACCCCAACAAAACCAAACTAATCCTATTTCTTCCCAAAAACATAAATGAAAACAGCACTGAATGTAATATTATCTCTTTAAGCAAAATTAAAAATTGAAAATGCTATCAATATAAAATTACTAGGAGCTATCATTGATTATTCTTCTTCTTCTTTTGGCTTTTCCCGGTAAGGGGTTGCCACAGAGGATCACCTGTCCGCTCATGATTGGCAGTGGAGTTTTACGGTGTCGAGTTGCCAACCCGGCGCCCAGCCTTCCACAGAAGGCACATACATGCACACACTCACACCTAAGGCCAATTTAGAGTGTCCAATCCACCTATAACATGTCTTTGGGATGTGGGAGAAAACCAGAGCACCCGGAGGAAACCCACACGACCACAGGGAGGACATGCAGACTCCGCACAGAAGGCACCTCAGCCGAGGATCGAACTGGAGAACCTCTTGCTGTGAGGTGGCAACGCTAACTGCTGCACCACCGTGGCAGCCCCCAGGAGCTATCATTGATGACAAGTTAAAATGTGATCTGCACATTGACACTGCAGACAAAACACACCCTGCAAACTAGGCTGTCTTTCAGAGTAAAGCACATGATAAGTGGTCATAGTAGAACAATAGCGGTCACCCTCCTTCTCCTTCTTACCCTTCTGTATGCCTCATTAATATTCATAAATCTCAACTCTTCCACCAAACACAAACTAAAAAGCGTCTACAACAAAATTTCCAAGTTTGCCTGCAGCCTCCCAAACCACTCCCACCATTATAGTGCTCAATACCCTCAGCATGCTTGAACTTCCTCAAATCATCACCCTGTCCCAGCTACTCACAGGACACAAGAACTTCACCATCCACTTAAAACACCAGTGCTCACATATCTCAACCAATGGCATGAATCCCATAGAAATCTAAGATCCTCAGAACTTTAACTTTTGGTAATAAATGCATCTAATAATTAGCACAATGACTTGCTATTCTGTCTTGCTATCTCCAAGGCATGAAACAGACTTCCAAACCACATCAGGCTTTTAAATAACCTGCAACAATTCAAATATGCCTTAAACTATCGCCTGGCAATTAATAAACTATGCGACTATTAACTACAAACACTTTTTTGAAGAGGTATCATTTATTAGTAAAATGTTTATGGATAGAGGGTACTCGAGTAACGATTTGCTTAATTGTTGTGAGGAAGTTTTAAATAAACAAGACAAGTTCCATGTGCTCATTTTAATAAATGGTTTGGCAGACTATGCAAATAAAAAAATAACAAGAAAATTCAACAATACAAGCTTGATGTAGGGTTTTGGAGATGTCATTTGATGACTTAGCATTAAATGAATTTAGACCAACAACTGCAATATTCAAAAAGGGAATATATATTTATGTATTTAAGACAGTCAGTGAAAAACTAAGTTTAAAAAAAAAAAATCAAGAAAATTAAAAAGCATGTTACAAAAGAATGATGTTTCATTGCCTTTATTCAATCCTGAAAGACCGAACGGAATGCATGAATGTGGACAATGTAAAATATTTTAACTGCACCTTATCTTTCATTGTCACATGTAGTGTGGACCATTTCTATAGGGGTCTGCCTCGACCCATGGAAATTACATTTCAACAAAACATAATTAGGCGAACTCCTTTTCGCGAAAGTGTATTTTTACGAAAATGCACTTTCGCAAAAAGGCAACTAAGCAAACAGCAATGGGGGCTGTTGCTTAGATCATGGCACAGTGGGGATAAAGGAATACTCCCTTTTCCCCACTGTAGTGTAATCTCGGAGTGAGAATATAAAAGTAGCTGGGTGTGGAGAGTGCAGGGGGACTTGCCCTCCCTGCATAAACGTGGTTCGTGTTTTTTTTCGATTTATATGTATTTTGTGAAAGTGCATTTTTGTGAAAACATAAAAACACTGTTTTGCAGGAGGGCAAGCCCCCTCTCCACCCCCCACACTCCCACTACTTAAATATACTAACTCTGAGATCACACTACAGTTTCTTTGCCAGTTTGTTGAACCGATATTGCGAAAGTGGACTTTTGTTTAAGTGCACATTCGTGTAAGTGGTCCTCTACTTTTCTCTTTCGAAATAATGAAATTTTGACAAAGAAAAGTAGACCCATATATATAGGTTCTGTATCACATTGTCGAACTCTATATATCTATATATACACACAGACACACACACACTGGTACACCTATGCAACCAGTGTATTGTAAGTTTTTTTATTTTTTATATTTTTTCCCCTAACAGATGTATTTGTTTTTCAATTGAAGTGTACAGGTTATAGGTCATATTAAAGGTGGGAAAAGTTTTGAAATTATGTATTGTGCTCTCATTTTTTTATATCACAAAAACCTGGCATTTTAACAGGGGTGTGTACACTTTTGTGTACACTGTAGATATATATATATATATATATATATATATATATATATATATATATATATATGAATATATATATATATATATATATATATATATATACACATACATACATATATATATATATATATATATATATATATATATATATATATATATATATATATATATATATACACATACATATATATACATATACACTATGGCTATATATATATATATATATATATATATATATATATATATTATGGTATATATATATATATATATATATATATATATATATCCGTGTATATATATATATATATATATATATATATATATATCCGTGTATGTGTATATATATATATATATATATATATATATATATATATATCCACACACACAAACATATCTATTGCACCACTTACAATGTTTTGAAGACCTTAAACATATACTATGTAATGGTTAATGTGCATTACAGCTGTTCAAACTTTAAATATGTTTACATGACAGCAGATATACATGAATAATATAAGCAGTAGGATGTGGTATAACATTATTAGAGTATTAGAGGAAAGTGGGATTTAGTATTTACAGTCTCAATTTTCTTAGTTTTTGCAAAATATTACATCTTTTTGTTCAAATGTTCCACAATTTTCAAGTGGCACCTTGCATGACTGTGGTAGAAGGACTTCAAATATCCTTAAATAAAAACTAAGTTTCTACAGTACTTCATCTTGGCAGGCATCACATCTCTTACTCTAACTGACCACTCTACCATTTTTGCTATTTGGTCACTACTGCGACAAGACCACATCCATATCCTGATAATTAGACAACTCAGTGCTTCTGTTACAGCAACTAGTGGATGACATCAGGTGTGCAGACTTGTCATTTGCCAGATATTTAATCCTAAATTTACTTCCAGCAAGATCCTTGCTGCTGAATACACGGAAGATGCCACAAAATATTTATTTAGTGGTTTACCATTTTGGTAACATGGTTCATACACTGTTCTGCAGGCCCTTAATAGATATGGTCTGAGTCAGACAACATCATCAGGGACAGTAAACTTTATACAGTGAATAATATCAATGGCATAAAGACATTATTAACATATGTGATGTACATTATATAGTGATTAATGACAGTGACATCTAGGCGAATAAAAATGCAAGGGGCACTGTGTAATCGATCTCTGATGTTATATTTAAACACAAAATAGGGAAATGGGCATAGACAGGAAAAATGACATTTTCTAATAAGCAGCTCAAGTTTTACCATGCTTGAATGTACTAATAAATAAAACAACAACATTGGCATCAGTAGAACGTAAATGAGTGATACGAAAGACGGTGGGGGAATTTATCAAGGTACTATAATATGTATACCTCTGCTTGTGAACATGCCATTGAGCCTTTCCCAGATTCAGTAGTTACCCTTATGCTGCATGGTCCTCTGACATGAAGACTTGCAACACAGCAAAGGGTTGGCTCAGCAGCCATGGTGAATGCTAATGAAGCATTCCCGAGGAGAGGCATATGCCAATTAGTCATGTGCTCTATCTCTTTTTCTCTCTCTCTCTCTCTCTCTCTCTGTCTCTTCTAGAACTGCCTCCAGAAAAGAATCTACATGGCAGTTCAAAATCAGCATGGTCATCCCCACTGTGATATAGGGAAATATTGCCAACCAAGCTATCTGGAATTTTGTAAATAATTCTGTCATTTGTGAATATTGATATGATCTATGCAGAATTATATGTTATGTGGATATTATACAATGACAGGCAAGTAGCATTCCAAAACGTGCATGCTGATTGGCCAGCCTGTTGTAAATCCGACATATACTAATGGAAAAAGGTCTGGTCGCCCAGACTTTTTCCATTAGTATATGTCCTGATTTTTGTTTTGTCTGTGTGAGCACAGGTAACAATGGAGAAAGGAAGATCTCTGTTGCTATAATCTCGCTAGATTATACGTTTAACATAGTGAGATAGAAGAGATCTCGCTATGTTAAACTTGTTTAACATAGTGAGATAGAAGAGATCTCACTATGTTAAACTTGTTTAACACAGTGAGATAGCTTTAGAAAAGGGAATAGAGATCTTCCTTTCTCTGTTGTTTTTTAAAGCTATCTCACTATGTTAAACTTGTTTAACATAGCGAGATAGCTTTAAAAAAGCAACAGAAATCTTCCTTTCTCCATTGCTTCCTGTACACAGCTCTGATGTACTGTGTAAGCATGAGAATACAAGTTCCATACGCATGCACAGTGCCATCAGAAAAAGCCCCAGGATAGCGGAAAACCACAGAAGGACACCATGGAGGTATTATACAAAGACATTATTTAAGAAAGTAAGTATTATTTTTCTTAAATAATGTCATTGTGTAATAGCAATAACCCACGTCTGGGTGTGGGTAATGCTAGATTTACCCATGGTTGTCTTTGTTTGGTCACTTGGCTTTTGACCTCATGACCAAACCACACCAAACAATGGGTAAATCTAGCATTACCCACACCCAGACGTGGGTTATTGCTTAACTAAACTACTGGTACAGAAGTGTGTGTTGAACAGGGTTTGTACAGTACTGAGTTTCAAGGATGTGTCCACAGTGTACCCTACTGGAAAAGAACAGAAATGTATATTAACTATATACCTGTGCAAATGTATGTTTTAATAGTAGAAACTGAAACATACAGAGTTAACTTGCAAAAACTTCAAGAAAATAAGTTGAAATTATACTACTTTACAATTGTGCTATAAAAGTTAGTTTCAATACAGCAAGGAGACAGGATGTCTCAAACAAGGGTGCCTTCTGCATTGTTTTGAAAGTGTTTTATTGTTTTATGACTTTCAGTTCTGAGCAAACATCTGAGAGATATGTATTTTTAACACAGAGATGTGAAATTCTGTTAGTTTCTGGTTTAGCTTGGGAACTTAAGTCAGGTGACAAAAAGTGATGTCATCCAAGCTAACCCAGCAGTAATATTTGATGTTAATTTAAGAACTCTCTCAGAAGGAGACTGGGCATTTTGTATTTTGTCTTGGACCTAGCAAGAACATCCACTCATTATAACCATTTGCACTTGTCTTGCTAATAGTTGGTAACTAGGGTACAGTAATTTATTTTAGATATAGTTAGGAATATAGTAAAGATTAGCTTATATGTATGTTTTCTGTATTTATTTGAGACTGTCTTGCAATGTTGTTTTAAAATATTTCCTGTGATTTTGAACTCTGAAGTAACTGTGTTTGTGTACTGAGTATTGTCTTTAAACCTTTTTAATTGTGGCCAGTTTCTTTAGAGATATTTAAGCTTTTAGAGTAATGGCATATCTATTTGATGACACTGTGCAGGCCACTCCTAATAGCCTGACACTTAGTCAAAACTACCATATGGATTAATGGTAACATTACACAGTAGGATTGGACACCCTTTGTTAAGGGCCTAGAGTAGCTGATAAGAGTGGTTGGTAGCAGTGATAACTACCTTATAGTCTGGGTAGAAGGGGGCATAGCTAGTAAACCTGTGCCAGCCTTTCCCATGTGTGTGTATGTTTGCATATAAATCAAATCTCAAAGTGTGTGTGTGTGTGTGTGTGTGTGCGTGTGTGTGTGTGTGTGTCAGCTGCTTGGGCAGGGACATGAAGCACTGGTTGGACAGAGAGGATGCTGGAGGTTTTGGCTTGACTACTCAGCTGAAATCTCAACCCTATAGCTGTGCCAGTGGGGAGTCTTATTGGGGATCTGGAGAAAGAGGGAGAAACCAGCCCCAGACTGACTGTGATTTCTGTGTTCTCTTAAGGGAAATTGCACTTTACTGTGTTTGTACTTGTCTTCTTCCCAGAGTGTACGTCCCTTAGCTGTTGCCAGTCATGAGGATTGAGGCTTTTTAATTACTGGGCTAGTGCAGGGGTGTCACACCCACCATACAGCACTTTTGGCCATGTTCAACTGACTAACACAAAAGTGGTGGCAGAGAACCACTATACACCAGGGATTACTTTTCCAAAGTGCCACAACAGCACCAAAGGCAGTACGGGGATGGGAGGATACACTAGCACCAGGGATTACTTTGTAAAGTGCTTTTATGGCACTAACTGTAGCATGGGGGTAAGGGGAGTGGGGGTAATATGGGAGGGCCGATGGGATAGGCTACGGGCAGGTACCAGGACTGTGGTGTGTGTGTATATGTATGTATATGTGTGTATGTGTGTGTGTGTGTGTGTGTGTGTGTGTGTGTGTGTGTGTGTGTGTCTTTGATCATGTTTGTGTACTGGCATGTATGACTTGAGTGACTGTGGGATACCACTACTGCAACATACAGATCAGCCATGATCTTCACTTCATGGTTGTTACTGTGATTCAAGGAAAATGCAGATTAGTCACTTATGTGTTCTTACCTTGTCATGGCTAATATATTTCTAAACTGCAAATGGGCACATCGTTGGAGAAAAGCCTTTGTAGCACAAGCCGCACGACTTGTTCTAAGATCTTCAATGAATTCCTGGGAATGCAGTGCATGAGCCAATACACAGAGTACAAAAAGAGTTAATAAGAATTAATGTAAGAGTGTTGGTACTCATTCAGGCTTTAAGAAACAATTGCATCCATTTGCTTTGGTCAGATGCATTTTCTAGGAGCTGCATGAAGGATACAAGTTATAAGAACCTCTGACAGCATCTGCAAGAGAGTTCCAGGCAGCTACTTTGATCAGTTTTTATTTATTTATTTTTACATTTGTTAACTGGGTAAGCACACTGGTCAGAAGACACGGGCCATATGGGCAACACTGAACCTAATGGATGCTACACAATGTTAGTTCACAATATAGTACAATATATATATATATATATACATATATATATATATATATATATATATATATATATATACAGAAGCATGATAACATGATGTGCAGAAACGTCAACATGGACATCATCGACATCAAATCTTCAAAGCACATACACTTCAATCCACAAAATTATTGAAAAAAAAAACACACTAAACTATTGTTGTTGGGGGCGGGGGGGCAAGAACCCCTGCACGGTTCTATATTATAATCGTGAAAGCTGACTTTTGCGAATTCGTGTTCATTGACACACAAACGTCGAAGAACAAGAACAGTGAAGTACCTAAAAAGCAAAATGGAAAACGCATTCCCAGAAGTAACAGCACCATACAGGTAAGGTAAACCTAACTGTACAAACCTTACCTAAAACACTTTTTCAAACGTTTTTGCAGGGGGGCAAACCCCCATGCACCCCCCACACACACCCTACTTAAATATGCCAACTCCGAGACTGCACTACAGTGGAGAAAAGGATTAATTTCCTCCTCCTCATGATCACCCTGCTGGCCATGAAAATCCGTTTGGCATTCTCCATTTCGCTTTTTTGGTACTTCGCTGTTTTTGTTCTTTGACATTTATGTGTCAATGAACATGTATTCGTGAAAGACAGCTTTCGCTATTCTGATATAGACCCCCCCCGCACACCCCATGTGGGGTGTTAACCCCCATAATCCTGTTAATTATATGTTTAGCAACTCTGAGATTGCTCTACAGTGGAGAAAGGGCAAACTCCCCAATCCCCGCTGTACCACAATCTCAGCGTGAGAAAGTTAGTAAGATTCAACCAACTGATTTTTGATCAGTTGTACTGGTTATCTCACCATTGATGAAAGGACACATTTAATGGCTTTCTTACCAATGAGGAAAGGACACATTTGATGGAACATCATGTGACAACAGTGCCATAGATGCATACAATGGCTTCTTCTATTAAAGGAAAACATTGGGATACAATTTACAAATGCTGAACATGTCTGTACTTTTCTTCACGATCCTACTAAAATAATTGAGCATTGCAGCATTAATAAGCTATTAATTCATCACTATTTCTCAGACAGCATTGTATCATACTGTACCAGTTTTGAGTACTTGCACCCTGGAAAAGCTTGCAGCTGTCTGTAAAACTCTGACATCAAGATGGCTACTCTTAGTAGTTTTCTTAGTTTCATTCCCCAGATTGACATCAGCCTGACAGTATTTGCATTCTAATGAAAAAATGCAAAGAGCCATCCATTATGTGATGTCACAGCTCCATAGTCCTTTCCATACCCATAAGGTGTTAAAAAAAACAGCTTCATTACGTGAGGAACTCCTTTTCTTTGCTGGTGTTGCCTGCAGAATGTATTTTGCTGTTGGACATTAAGAAACAACTTCCCTTTGTCAAACTGTATCTCTTCTTGTATTGCACTACCATTTCTTAAATGGTGAGCTTTAAAACTGTTTTGTCTGCATCATAAATTCTACGGTAGGCTTTGCATCAGCTACTCCATTCTTTTCAGGTTTTTCATATTTGATTGAGCTTGCATCTCACAGTGGTGCTGCTTCATCGTGTTAATACAGATGATTGCTTTCTGCTACAAATGTGTTCTGCTACCAGACCTTCTAATTTCATGCATGTGTGAGCCGTGGTCTACTCTTTTCCACTTTTTTAACATCACTTGTTTATTTGTTTGGCTGGGATTTTTTTCAAATGAAAACACAAAGCATATGATATAACCATTTAATAGGTCCTGCACAAGCACAAAGCATGTGTAGCAGTCTTAATTGTCAGTGAAAGCAGTATACAGTTTAAAGCTGCTTCTGAAACATTTTGCCATGGCATCAAGTAAACAATATGCAACTTTTTTGTCATTATTTTTATTTTTTTCTTGGGTCAATAACCTTACACAGCAAATTGGCAACTTTGTACATTTGAAAGGCAGTCACAAAGCTATAAAGAGCTTCTTGAATAGTTCCATGTTGTTCTGTATCCTTTTCAAGTGAAATATAAAATAGCCTTTGTTTCTTTCCTTAATAATTCTAGGTGAGTATTTCTGCATGCAATTTTTTGTGCCTTTGGACCTTTATTGCCATGTGTTTGCAATGACAAATTCTGATATTGGCTACCACGCACAAGTTTTTTTTAGCACCAGTTCCCTTTCTCATGGATATAGCAAAGATTTAGAGTTTGTGCAAGAAAACAATTCCTTAGGCACTGCAAGATTCTTTTTTCCTCATATTCAGCTGGAAAACTAGAAAGATAATCTAATGTTGTTGGTGGCAAATATTTCATTCTCATTTTTCAGCAACTACTGAGGGACTCATTGGGGGCATATTTCATTTTGGTGCTTTTTTCTTCATATTTCACCTGGAAAATTAGAAAGATAATATTGTTGGTAAAAAATGTTTCATTTTGTTGCTTGCGCAACTACTGAGGGACTCGTTTGGGGGGGGGTACTTCAGTCGGTTTTTATACAACTACTAAGGGACACAGTGGATGGAAATATTTCATTTTGGAGATTGTGCATACCTGGACAGACTACTGAAGGGGTCATTGCAGAAAATGTTTTCATTTGTTGCTTGTGCATAGTGGAACAGACTACTGGAGTGGTAGCCTTGGGAAATGTTTTAATTTGGTTTCTCTGCATACATGAACATACTACTGAAGTGTTCACTTGGGGAAATGTTTAATTTTGGTTCTTGTGTGTACTTGGAGAGACTGCTGACTGAATCGCTTAGGGAAATGGTTCATTTTGGTGCTTGTGTATACTTGGCCAGTGAAGTGGTAGCTTGGGGTAATTTATGATTTCTGGCTTGGAGGGGGGATGCTTCATTTGATGCTTGTCTGACTACTGTGGGGCTGATTGTGTGAGAATGTTACATATTGCTGCTTGTGTGTACTTGGACAGACTACTAAAGGGTCATTGTTTGAAATATTTTAATTTGTGTCAAGTCAGAAATGTTTTCATTTGGTGCTTGTACTTGCGTGGGCGTAATGCTGAAATGTTCACTTAGGGAAATGTTTCATTTTGATGCTTGTGCGACTGCTGAGGGGCTTGTTGGGTAGGGGAATGTTTCATTGTGAGTGATTGCTAATCACTGGATGAGCTGGATGGTAAAAGAGAGCTTGAGGAACTGAACTGGTGAATGTCTGCTTATTTCAGACATCTCTGAGGGAAAAGAGCCTTTTCACTCTTGATATAGATAGATGAAACAGTGAAGGATGTGGCAAAGAAATTAATAAAAGCATATTGAAGGAATACGTCACTGTAACACCATGCTGCGAGGGGAAGTAAAACAGAGTAGGAGGTGCAGTAGACAAGCACCAGGATTTAGCAATAGTAAACTGAGATGGAAGTGGTTTCCTTTAGAAAGATGAGACACAAGGTCCAGATGGACTATTGCCAGAGTCCCCTGGAATCTAACCAGTCTGCTGGTGCATCCTGTGATGAAATCTCTTCACAGATTTCAGGCTAGTGCAGAAGAACTGGAAGATGGCAGATCACTGACTGTAGTATCCTTGTACAAAGGAAAAGTACTAAACAACGGGCCTATTAACCTAACAACAGTGGTAGCAAAAGGTATGGAGACCATCATCAGGGAAAGGCTGACTGCTTTCTTAGAGGATATCACTCTCCTGGAAAACAACCAGCAGGACTCATAGACTGAGAAAATTGCCAGAAAACTTCACCCTGTGCCATTTTAACAGTAGAAAAGGAGTAGGTGTATTCTGTCTGAACTTCAGTAAAACATTTAATCTGATGTTGTTAAACCTCTTCCCGTTCATCACTGATGGGTTCGGTTCCGATCCCTCGGACCAGTGTCAACCTAATACCAAGCTCGCGTACACCAAAAACTCTCGAGCTAAGCTGCTACCCACAGTACCCTTCTCCCTGTTACACCAGATCTCGTTTGCCGCATAGCCATATAGCAGTGTTTCACCGAGCTCTCAAGCTAAGTGTTATATTTTATTGATAATTGTGTATTTTTTGAACTTTTTTTTCCTTATCTCACTCTCTTATCCTTATTTTATCTAACTAGCTCTACCCATTGGGTATTTCTTATACCATCATTGGTACGCCCTCTCCTTACCCTTGTGGTATCTCTTGATACCATCATTGGTATCTTCTTTCTATTTCTTCTTCCTTCTTTCTTTTTAGGTACTAGTAGTGTGTGTGTATTTTGAGTGTGTATGGAAATATCTGACAAAAAAGGGACATCGAGGTTTAAACATTGCACCTCTTGCAATGGTAAACTCCCTAACAGCGACTCGCAACAATGACTGTGTTTATTGTCTGGGGGTTTCTCACCTCTCTGTTAAACCTCCTTGCCAGATTTGACAAAGTTTTAGTCAGCGGACGCTGAACGAAAGGAAAAACAAATTCATTTTGATAGGCCTTTTAGTTTCTCCTTTCTCAGAAGCCCTTTCTGTGTCGGAGGTCTCAACCCCTCCAGTGAAGGACAAGAAATGTCCCCATTCAGATTCCTCTTCACCTGCAGGTGATAAGGGCAAGTCTCACAAACATAAGGCCCACAAATCCTCATCGGAGCATAGAACTGCTTCATTGATTCCGACTATGACTACTGCTTCTGTTCCGAGCTCTACTGCAGTTGCCACATTGACCGAAGTCATGGACATTACAGGATTTTTGACATCAGTGCCACCTTCAGCACCAACCTCTATGGCACTGATCCTGCCTTCCGTGTCAGCTACAGCTCTGACCTTACCTTCAACAATAGCTACGGCACTGACTTCACCTTTTAATGCACCAAAATGGTTTCGACCCACGCATTTCCTTTGAAGCCGATAACTTCGACTCCAAGTGCCTCCTTTTTCTACTCCACTGATTCTTTTACTACCTGTCTCCAAATTAGAGACTACGGTACTACTAGCTCAGACACCACGGACCAGATACTCCTCTTCATTGGATCCATTCCTAGGTCAGATGTACAGCCCCTTTCTGGACTGACCCGACTCCCCTTCAGGAGTGTCCACGAGGTCCACAAGGAGTCTTTCCAAATTCGATGTGGTGCACCTGTTGGATCAGCTGTTGATAGCCAGAGGGATAAAAAAATGTTCCTAAGACTCACTCCCCTTTGGGGTTTGGATCTATCTTTCCCAGGACTCCAGTGTATTCTCCTCTTCGGATACATCGGTTCTGAAGCCCATTGCCCCGACGTCCTTTGTTGAAACCCGTTCCTCAGCACTGATAGTGACTCTCACTGAGGCTTCAAGGCCACCCCTTTGGGTTTCAGTTCCATCGGAACTGTCTCTTCCTCAGACTCATGGTTGGGGGGGGTGGAGTCCTCGATCCTGAGCATGGTTCTGAGTGTTTTATCGGTTCTGTCCTCGGATCTGGGGGATAACATCTGCCCTGACCTTGCTTGAGGCTCCATCCCTGGGAGCAGATCTGGCAGAGCGGGGTGTGACCCAGGTTCCGAGGTTGTCCTTCTCAGTTCTGGGTTCCCATTTCTCTTCGGGTGGGCCTGCTTTTCGGGTACTGGAGAGGGTACTTGCTTCAGGAAGCACTCTTCCAACATTAGAACTTCACCCTGCTCCCTCTGAGCTACAGTTGCCATGGGCCCACCTCCCCAGGACACCAAGAGCAGAAGTCTCAGGAAACCCCAGTTCAGGGTACCCATCCTTCCGAGTCTTCCTCAGATATTCCCAATGAAGTGCCTCCTCGGAGGAAGTTGTGTAAGAGGAAACATATTGACTCTCCTGAAGAGTCTTTGACAGAGGATACGGACTACAGTAATGGGGAGGGATCGCCACGGTCACTCTCTGATGATGTCTCCTTCAGAGCATCCTGGAAATATTGAAGCAGGGGTGACTAGAATCCCTCTAACCCTTCCTCGGAGGAGTCAGTCTTCCTGCAGGCTTTTCACTCTCAGCCTTCTACCTCTTGGGTGACCCCACCTGTCGAGTTAGTCCAGCTCATCATTCCACGTGTGTGGCAGAATCCTGGCTCTATTGAGGCCATTCCTCTGAGACCAGATAAGATTCTTTACCCCCCGGAGGAGCACCCCCACTGGTCCAAAGGCTTGCCAGTTAATGCTATGGTGGTGGCGGCGGCCAGTAAAAAGGATCTAGCGGAAAAAGTCCTACTGTTCACCTGCCCAACAGAGAGTCCCGGGCTGTGGACAGACTGGGAAAGTGAGTTTTTTCCTTCAGCGACCTTTGCTGTCAGGTCCCTTAACTACTTGGCACATTTCACGAGTCTCCAAAGAGATTTGATTACCGAACTTTCTGGAGCCTTCGCAGGTCAAGTTTCTGATGGGGCACGAGACAAGGTTGCCTCTCAACTCGCCACCCTTGAATCTATCTCCAATTCGTCCATGAAGTTGCTCTCCCACGCATTCGAAGGGGTGGCTAGAGCTATGGGTGCAGGCATAGTCATGAGGCGTCATGCCTGGATGCGCATCTGTGACCTCGCGGACTCCTTTAAGTCCTCCTTTTTTGAAAGTCCCTATTGAACCATCTTCCTTATTTGGCTCTAAAGTAAAGGACACACTGGCCAGGTGCGAGCAGGATGGAAAGACTTTGTCTGCCATTGGCCTATGTTTTTTCAAGCCCCAACGTTCTTTTTCCAGGAACCAGAGGAGTGGGAAAATCTGGCACAAGAAATCTCAAGGTCCTTTCCGTAATGCACGTGGCGAGGATTCCCTAGAGGCAAAGGGGGTTCCAGTGGTGGAAAATGCCCCTTTAGGGGGAGAGGGGCTCCCTGAAACCAAGACTCCAGGGATTCTTTCTCTCGGCGGTCTTATCAATGCTCCTGAAGCGCTGCCTGATTGATTTCCTCTGGAAGCAGTCGGGGCTTATTTTTCTCTGCACCAAATGGCCTAGCGCTCTATCTCAAATGATCAATGGGTGCAGAGGATAATCTCCAGTGGTTACTCCATCTCTCTATCCTCCCATTCAAAACCTTTGAAAAACCTTCCTGATGTTCCACCCAATCAAATGGAAGAAGTGGCTGTAGAGATATGAAAGCTGTGTCAACAAAAGAGTCATCCAACCAGTCCCTCCAGACCAATGTTGATCCGGTTTTTACTCAAGATTCTTTTTGGTGCCAAAAAGATCAGGGACTGGAAACCCATTCTGGATTTCAGCCATTTAAACAAATCAGTGGTTCAAACCAAATTCCGCATGGTCACTATCCAATCCAGTCTCTATTTTTTTATGGGAGGATGTTTGGATGTGCTCAATAGACCTCCGGGATGCGTATTACCACATCAAAATGGACAAACGCTCCAGGAGTCTCCTTCGCTTCTGGCTAGGAGCCAATCATTACCAGTTCCAAGCCATGCCATTTAGTCTCTCGATGGCCCCCAGAGTGTTCACGAAATGTCTGGCAGTGGTCACAGCTCATCTGAGACTTCAAGGATTCCAGGTGTTTCCATATTTCGATGATTGGATCCTTTCCGTCCCAGCCAAGCGTCTTCTGACCATGGCCCTCCATTACACACACTCACTAGCAGAGTCCCTAGGCATCACTGTACATTGGGAGAAATCCAGCTTACAACCTACCCAACAGCTGGAATTTATAGGGGCAGTTTTCAATACTCGAACATGCCTGGTATCTCTACCGGCTCACAGACTTCAGAGGTTAAGATTGCAAGTACGGGTGATACTCTGTCAAAGAAAGGTGCCAGCAAGGGAAGTTCTCCAGGCTCTGGGGTCCATGGCTGCAGTGATTCCGATAGTTCCTCTGGCAAGATTACATATGAGATTGTTACAATGGCTCCTATTGTCCCAATGGTTGGCAAATCTTCACCCCCTAAACTCACAAATCCTCATAACCAACTCTTGCAAGCAAGATCTCCTCTGGTGGATGAGGCCAGATGCAGACCTTTGGTGTCGCCCTTTTCATACTCCTCAACCCAATGCCACTGTGACCACTGACGCTTCCCTGATAGGGGGGGCATTTTCAGGGAAAGACAGTCCAAGGCACATGGTCGAGCTTAGAGGCCAATCTGCATATCAATGTTCTGAAGTTAAGAGCGATGCTGTTGGCATTGCAGACATTACATCCGCTCCTTTCATCGGTAACGATTGTGATTCAGTTAGACAATATGTCAGTAGTCTGGTACATAAACAAACAAGGAGGAACCAAATCCTACCCCCTGTGTCGAGAGGCCATGAGAATTTGGCACTGGGTGATAGTTTCCATCCACTTTCTTATAGCAATACATATCCCAGGGAGTTCCAGCGTGATTGCGGACAGGCTGAGCAGATGCATTCTCCTTCCACATGAGAGGTCTCTCAGTCCACAAGTGACAGCAGAAGTTTTCAGCCAAAGGGGCCAGCCTTGCTGCGATCTCTTCACCTCCCCTTCAAACAACAAATGCAGCAGCTTTTTTGCCTTTTTTTTCCTCCAGGAGGCAGACCCCGAGAGATGCACTGACTCACGATTGGCCCATGGGTCTCCTCTGTGCTTATTCTCCAATTCCCTTGCTACCCCAATTTTTAAAGAAAGCAATTTGGTTGAGATGCAAGGTGATCCTCACTGCCCCATTCTGGCCTCTTCAAGTGTGGTTCCTCTTCCTCTGGCCTCACCTGTTACAACCTCCATGGATCCTGGGCACTCGTCTAGACTTAATTTTTCACCCCCAAGGGTTAACTCTCCCAAATCTGTCCACTCTCAAGCTGGCAGCTTGGTTTCTCCACTTCCATTAGTCGCCAGGCAGGAAACCCTTTCCTCACCTGTTCACAGTGATATTCTGGCCTCCCATAAGTCATCCACCACAAAACTTTACAGAGATAAATGGAAAAGGTTTGCTCTTTGGTTTAAAGAACTGATGCTAGATCCCTTCTCAGCTCCGATCTCTGTCATACTCCAATACCTTTTTGAGTTTTTTGAGAATGGAGCATCAGCTTCTACCATACGAGTCCATTTAGCAGCTATTTCTAATTTTCATAACGGATTAGAGGGCACTCCACTTATCTCCACCTGCCTATGTAAGACCTTTCTCAAAGGAGTGTTTCATAGCAGACCTCCAATCAGGCATCCGTTAGAGGCATGGAATCTCTCCCTAGTACTACAGTCACCTTCTTTACCCCCTTTTGAGCCTGCTGCAAAATTTGATCTCAAATTCCTATTATGGCAATCTCTATTTTTGGTAGCTGTCACGTCAGCAAGATGGATATCAGAATTACAAGCCTTATGCATCAAGAGACCGTACTTAATATTTCATAAAGACAGAGTATCACTACGTACTAATCCATCTTTTCTCCCCAAAGTGATTTCTGATTTCTGTGTGAATCAATCCATTGAACTCCCAGTGTTTTTCCCAAGTTATTCCAATAAAGGAGAATACTGTCTACACTCATTGGATGTACATAGGCAACTGCGTTTTTACTTAGACAGGACTAAATCTATCCACAAGTCAGATCAACTTTTCATTTCTTTCTCTGGTCCAAAAATAGGATATGCTGTATCAAAAGTCACTTTATCAAAGTGGCTCACAGATTGTATTGCTTTTTATATTTATGTACAAATGAGCCTAAACCTCACAATATCAAAGCACATTCAACTAGAGCTGTATCAACTTCTGTTACTTTTCACTCCAGAGCTTCTATGGACGACATTTGTGCAGTAGCCATTTGGGCTAAACCTTACAGTTTCATCAAACATTACAAGTTGGATACGGTCTCCAGGGGAAGCGCGGCCTTCAGCTCAATGGTGCTCAGGAATGTTCTTCCATAAGGGCCACCCAGGTTTCTCAGGTAGCTTGGGATTCTGTCCCATCAGTGATGAATGGGAAGAAGATTAACAACATTAGATAAAGAAGTTATATCTTACCATAACGTTCCGTGTTGTTGCTCTTCTTCCATTCATCACATCCCACCCTCCGTCCCCCACCAAAGGCTCCTGGTGGATCTCATGAGTCCTTGTGGTGTTCTCAGGGTTTTTGGGCAGAAATGGCCTCTGCCTTACTTCTATATGTCTTATGCAAACTTGATCTGTGGGAACAGGGAGAAGGGCATTGTGGTTAGCAGCTTAGCTCGAGAGTTATTGGTGTATGCGAGCTTGGTATTAGGCCAACACTGTTCCGAGGGATTGGAACCGAACCCATCAGTGATGAATGGAAGACGATCAACAACGCAGATGGAACGTTATGGTAAGACACAACTTTTTTTTTCTGCCCTGCACAAGCAGGGTTTGGTGGGAGGATCAAGAAACTGTATTTCTGTGTGAATGAATGCAAGGACACAGAGAACTGAAGTGAGATGGGCAGTATCTTAAATAAGGACAGTGACTAGTGGGTAGACAGGGGTCACTTCTGGTTCTAGCAGCCTTCATCGTTTTTGATTCAGACTTACCTGAGGGATCATAAGGTGCAGAAGAAGAGTATTAAGAAAAAGTCTAAGGAAGGATTTTGAATATTTGACTAACTGGTCTAAACGCTGGCAGTTGATGTTTGGCTGTAGGCAAATACTAAACATCAGACTTGGGCTAAAGCAACATTGGTGTGAATTATCATGTGAGGAGGTGATCTGATGGCAACAGAACAGGAAAAATATCTAAGAGTGTTGTTCACATGTAGATTAGAGCACCAGGAACAGAGTGCGAGGAGAGTGGAAGCAGTGAGAGGAGTTTTAGGGTGTATCTTTAGGGGGTTAAACTCCAGTATCAAGGAAGTCTTGCTCCTGGTCTACTGAACCCTGTTCAAACCAGGTCTGAGAGTTGTGTGAAGCTCTGGAGGAACATCAGGCTGGGAGATAGAGTCTAGAAGAAAACCACCAGAAAGGTGCACAAGATGGAGGAGAAAGAATATGACTAGTGACTAGAAGATTTAGAGCTTTTCTCACTAGAGAATAGAAATGTCAGGGCGGGAGCTGTGAACAGGTTATTTTGAAAATAAAGGCTAAAGAATGAAGGAGAAACCACCGAGATAAGGTTGTAGAGGCAGTCTGTTCATTGGATGTGCAAAGTAACTTCTTCATGTGGAGAATTGTGCACTCATGGCATGGACTTCCTGAAGAGGTAGAGGATAGGAATCCATAGTGGAATTCCAGGGTGTTTGAGACAGTGGAAAAGGAGCAAGAAGGCTGGTAGGGATGGAATAGGGATAGACTGATGTATGCTTTGAAAGTGTAGACTAGATTAGATTATTATGTCTGTCTGCTATCAGGCAAATATAATGTAATGTAATGATCTTACATTCTATGATAAACTTTCTGAGGACATAAGACTGAAACTGAAGGTGAGTCATAGTATAAAATTTGCTTCACTATGCAGACAGCATTGTGTTCTATTAACCTCCAACTGGGTACTAAAGCAATATATTAATCGAACAACAAACCACTCTGTCATGGGATATGATGCAGAAATCAATGCCGAGCTACTCTGTGCATATTCTAGGAATAAGGTTGAGATATTTAAAAAAATTAAGTGAAGGCAATCCATAAATGAAAGACTTTGCAATGTTGATTGATTGATTTGACACAAAGCACTTACAGCACTATGACAGATGGTGCTTAAATTTAAGAGAACTTATAGTGCTTAAATTTAAAAGAGAACTTAAAATCCTTAAAGAACAATGACGTCTAATATATTTGTGTGTGTGTGTGTGTGTGTGTGTGTGTGTGTGTGTGTGTGTGTGTGTGTGTGTGTGTGTGTGTGTTTATATGATTTATGCAAGGCACTTTATTTTCATGTTTTGTCTCTGCAGTTACCGCAGCAATGTTGAGTCACAAGTTTCTCAAACTTTCTTCTTTTCCATACTCTTACTATGACATTTACTAACTAGAAGCTGATGGAATGTCTTTCATTTGGCATTTAAAGTTTTTTCATACATCAGTTGCACAGACAAAACAACGAGCACATTATATACTGCTCTTTATAATGCTTGTAGAGTGACTCCCGTGTGCACAGTGGCTAAAGTCCTTAGTCAGCACATCTGTGAGAAATCTGTAGCAGCTGATATTCATTCCTTTATTCTCTGATGCCTGCTGTAGCGAGTTCAGAGTCGCACAGGATTTGGAGATTATCCTGGTAATCAGTTCGAGCAAGGTGGGAAAACTAATCCTGAAGAAAGTGTCACTCAACTGCATGACACAAAGACGCACACAATATGCTGCCTGCTGGCAACTTGGAGAATGTACAATTCACTTGTAAAATGTATTTGGAATTTGGGGAAAACTGTCATACCTATCAGAAGCCTGTAGGGGCAAAGGCAGAAGATACATAGTCAAGATATATAGCTCATCAGAGAGTGGGTGAACTTGTGAATCACCGTGCCACTGAACTGCCTGTGATGGCTACTATTACAGTACAAAAAAAAACAGGTATATCCCATTGGCTAGCATTATATACCATCATAATTTCGTCATCTGTAGACTACCTTCCTTTCTATTTTATTACAGATTTAAACTACCCAACCTAAGGAGTACGTTTTCTATCGCAGCCTGAAATTTAAAAAAAAATTCAAACGTTAAACTGGCATGCAAATTGTTTTTCTACCACACCTTTAATCTGAAAATAAAAGTGGATGGTACATGTGTGTGATAAAATGACAAAAGACCTGTTTTTACCACAAGCTCTCAGTTGATCACTAAAATTCTTCTCCCTTCCCACCTAATTTACACTGTCTGTTTCAAAACTTCCCTTCTATCACCTCTGATCACTAACATTATTGTTAGAACAAACACTAAACTTGTATAAACACTTTATGACTTGTACTTTTAATTATATTCTCTGTATTACTTTTGACTTTATCTAAATTTTAACATTTGTGTTTTAAATGTATACTCCCTGATTTTGTATTTGTATTTTAAATTGTATTTTTATGCTTTTGCATACTGTATATTCCATACTGTACTTATGTTATATTCTGTTAACTGCTTTTGGAGCTTTTCTCCCTGGGCCTCCACTGAAAATGGGCTCTGCTTGGCCCAGTGGACTTCCTCAGTCATCAAACTGGAAATAAATAAATAAATAAATACATAAATAATCAGCAGTGGATTAAAAAGGTAGCAGAAAAAAAGTAAAGAATACTTTCTGGAAGTCACTTCTGAGTTAAGAATATTTGTAAAACTAGAATTTGCATTTTGTTTTCTTTAATACTGCAGAATATGTTTCTAAGAGAATTCCTTGCAGTAACATTTCAATCTCCCTCTTTTTTTACCTTAGAAAGGGTTTACTGCCTTACACATGGCTGCCAAATATGGGAAAGTGGATGTAGCAAAGGTCCTGCTGGAGAAAGATGCCCATCCCAATGCTGCTGGAAAGGTAAGCTGAGCACAGGTCATGGAACTTGACCCTAAAGTACAGCCTATTAATATCTTCTGTAAAATCAGCAAGACCATGGTATCTGCTGCTTTTGTAGTATGGGGCTCTGAGAGGCCCATATGGTTAAGATATGCTATTCCCATCAGCTGTTTATTTTCTACTGCATTAAGGCTGCAGAGCTGCTAAAACTCATTTCCACAGTTAGACCCATGTGGTGCTGTGGTTAATGTAAGTCAAATATTTGTGCATTGGTGTTTAGACTTCTCTGAGTATAAGCATGTTTTTTAATGAACCCACAGAGCAACAGACATACAAAATAAGAATGTGTAATATTTTTATATTGGTACCTAACTTGTGAATTGAAAGTCTGCAAATGCCTGGTCAGATATTTTACTCCAGCTTTAAATGCTAGAAATATTTTATTGTATGTCTTAGGAGCGTGACACCATCTCACATTGGCACTGTCTCATTGGCTTTTCTTTGATTCATTGTAAACAATAAGACATATAGTGGGGGTTACTAGTTTTTTGTTCACACTCATGCAGCTTTGTCATTCTGTGGTCAAATCATTAATTTCAGTATTAATTTATTTAATTTCTGATGTTAATCTTTGTACTTTTTGTGTTTTTTTAGAATGGCCTTACCCCTCTACATGTAGCAGTACATCACAGCAACCTGGATGTGGTGAAGTTACTACTAGCAAAAGGAAGTTCTCCTCATAACACAGCTCGGGTAAAGTTTGGACTAGAAGCTTGTGTATTTAAGCAATTGTTTTTGTAAGACCTACTAGATATGAAGTGTGGATTTTAGTGGCAAATTGGGGACTTTGGTTAAGTAACTTTTACAAGAGTGTAAGATGTGGGGATTGAAGACACACACGAATGTAAGATGTGGGGATTGAACACACATCTTTAGGTTGTAATACATTTATAGTATATTACTTTAACCATTAAGCAGTTTCTTCAGCATGTTAAAGTCTCACACAGTAATCACTCATAATTGCTAGTTATTATCCTCTGTACATTATCCTGGAATGGTAAAAAGAAATGTTCTGCTTCTTAGCAGTAGAGCAGGACTTTAGAGAGAAAGAGTCATGTATTTTACACAATATGATTAACATTACTTGTTTCTGATGCTTTCATATCTGTTTACTATTTTACTTGACCAAACAGTTCAGAACAATACTTCTCCCCTCCTCCCTGATTCTTCATTCTTGTCATCCCAGTGCCCCTATCCATTGCCAGGTGTAGTTGCTTCTCCTTCCTCTCTGGGACTTCTCCAAGAGAGCTGGGAACAGTGCTGATCTTAAGGCATCCAGGGTTGTGGTGACATATCTATTTAGTATATAGAATAGGCAGAATTACTTCAGTTAAGTAAAATATTTTATGATGCAGGAAAAAGCAGGACTGCCAAAAGAAAACCTATACACATATGGTAAAAAATATTACTCTGTGTATTTTTGTGTGTGCGTTTGCTTATTTGTTTTATTTTGTTACCAAGAAGATCTGACTGGGTCATGCAAGACCCCTTATTAGTGGAGTCCTAGGGAAAATGCTCCAAAAACATTTAGTGAGAAAGAAAACTTATAAAGCTATTATTGCAGAGCCTTTATTAAGTACAGTGATGACAGATTCAGCATAGATTAAGTGTCTAGGTTTGTGTGGTAAGTAGTAATTATCAATGAAAGAACGAATGAATGAATGAAAGAAGTAATTAAGGTACGACGATTGTGCAAGAAGCGAAAGAGGTTAAATGTTAATGTACAAATAAAAATACTGAAATGTGTTCATATCCAGGGGATTCTGTTTACAAGTGTGTCAGGTGGGGGGTTGTATTGTTAATCTGCATGATCAGGGTTACAGGAAAAGAAGACTCTTCCCATCATCATTTATGAAAAGAGCAAAATTGTACCGTTAGTGGTGAGGGGGTTCTGATTAATCAGGAGGGGAAGTAGCGCAGGGGCAGATGTGTGTGTTTGTGAGTGAGAGGGAGAGAAATAGAGAGAGATTTATCAGACACGCTCTGTGTACCAGAAATGCCACTAAGCTGTACTACAGCTATCTAGAAGATAACCTGAAGTTCTACACTTTTGACAGTACTGTTTGATCCTTTGCATTCTATTGTAATGTTACAGACAAATGACTTCCAAACTGTTAACTGTCTGAATGCAGTACATTTACTTATTTATTTACATTTGCTTACCCAGAAATTTCAAATAGACACATCTTTTTTCAGTGGAGGCCCGGGGAGAAAAGCTCCACAGAACAATAAATGAGCAGCAGAGTACATGAAGAAGAATTGACTGTACATACAATAGCAAATAATACATACTGCAGCAAACATTAGCTATACATACAATATGAAACATAGTAATGAACAGATTTACCAATATCTAGCTAAATGCTAGGAATAAAGGAAGGATGTATATACAGATAGTACTAAGCTCAAACAGATACTGTTCTAAACTCATATACCTAAATCTTGTATACAAATATTGCACTACACTCAAGCAGATATTAATCAGAAGCTCCACACAAAGGTGGAACAAGCTAGAAGGGCCAATGGGATGGAAGGGAAAGACAGAGGAGTAAGAGAGGAGACTGAGTGAGTAGTATACATGGTAGTGAGAGGAAGCTAGGTGTAAGTCAGTTGGATATGTATTTGGAGTTGAGATGAAGTGAGGTAGTTAAGCATGTTATAACAGGTATGAGAGATTGCGTGAGGAGGAAAGGGGAGGGTAAAGGGCGAGGCAGAGCTTGCAGAGAAAGGAATGCCATGATCAGAGAGTCTGAGTTAGGGTGGCTGGGTAAAATGAGGGTTACTAGTTGGGACTGGTGCATGGGCATAACCAGAAACTTTTTAAATGAGTTTCCTAGTGCAGTCTTGATGTAATTGCAAAAAGGTACTGCGGTTTTAGAGGGGGGAGATAGTTCCATAATCTGGATATGATGCAGGAGAATAGTGCTTCTTCCACTGAGTTCTTGGGTTTGGCCACTAAAAGTAGATTTTTGCTGCTGGAGCATAGAGGTCTAGTGTAGCAGTAGTGCTGGAGAAGGTTTTGAAGGGATGGGACTTTAAGAGGATGGTTTACTAACTTTTGGGCAAGGGAGAGTTTATTCAGGTGAAGAAGTTCAAGCCAGTCAAGTTCTATAAGTAAGATACAGTGGTGGTTGCGATAAGATGCACCAGTGGCAAACAACAATTTTATTGTAGCAAGCCTTGAGCTTGTTTAGGTCTGTTTGTTTAAGGTAGGTAAGTATAACAGAGGCATAGAGTAAAGTGGAGATTAGGTGGGAATTGGCAGCAGAAGTTCTGGCTGTCTTGGTGAGGAATTATTTCTGTGCAATGCACCTAGTTTTTTGTGAACCTTTTTTATGGTAAGAGAAATGTTTGTCAAATCTGAGATTATCAATCTCAACACTAAGTAGTTTGGTATGTTCTGTTGGGGAGATGATTGTATTGTCTTTGGTTAGAATATTAAAGTCAGGAATAATTGGGTTAGATTTAGTGGGTTGGACGATAAGGAGTTTAGTCTTGCTCGGGTTGAGTAATAACTGGGCAATGGATAGCCAGCTTTCTACAGATGAAAATACTTCCTGTGTGATCTTGTGATGTTCAGATATAGTTGGGGCTAAACAGAAGAGGATGGAGTCATCTGAATACTGTATAAGAGAAGCATGCTTGGTAGCTGTGCATAGATCTAAACATTTGTTGCGACATGTTTCATGCATTTGTAAGTAGGGTAAAGTTACAGGGACTAAGGCTGTGAAGTTGTTTACAGAAAAGCAGATAAAAAAATCAGTGGAATAACTAATTTGATTTACAGCTTATATAGCAAAACATCTGTTTTATTTTATGTATTGATGAGCCAAATGAGAACGCAAAATACTATGTGATATTAATTAGTGATTAACTACAATACCAACACAGACATCCAAACTTTGTCGTGTTAGCATGGACTTTCTCTAAATGCTCACATTTTTTTCTACCCCCCCCCAAAAAAAAAATGCAGTAGGTAGATTAGTGAGTTCTACCAAGCCCATATGTATGTGCACATGTGCAGAACCAGATCATGGTCAAATGAGGCTGGAGGCAGAGCAATGGACCAGGCCCCCCTCCAGCAGTCATTCCAGTGTCCCATTACTTGGCTATCATTCCCCAATTACCATAAACACTGTTCAAACACGTCAGTGTGCATATTTTTTTCCTTCTCAACTTTTACAATGATTACAGAGATTTGAATTTAATTTAAAACTTTTACTTCACATTTTATAGCACAGATGGGGGTGGGGGTCTCAGAGCTGATGACTTTCATGGTGGCTAGCTAATTCCCGAGGTCCACACCCCAAGTGTTTCCTTTCAGTCTTTTTCTTACATTTATGTAAGATACCCAACTTCTTTTTGGAATTTAGCACTGTTTGTTTTTCTGAAATTTGATTTCAGTCAGTGTTTTTCCTGAGCCTTAAATGTTACAACAACCATGTGGCCATGGTAACCAAACACTTGGAATGGAGTGGAAGTTTGACGAGTGTACAGACTTACTAAGCTGTGTATTGGCCAATACTAAGGAAATAAAGTGGCAAGAACATGAAGGAAATTAAAGCCCTGTCTTCTCAATATGAATTTTTGCACTCGGATACCTTCCTTAATCCTTCAGCGATTCACGTGTTATAGACCATGGTAGAATCACTAGATCCTGGCATCCAGCAGTTTAAGGACCAGCTCAAGTGACTTGGAAAATCATCATCAGTGGAATCATTTGGGTGTCTTAGGCTTAAAACAGGGATCTGTGGGTCATAACATGAGAGAATTTTTACAAAAATACCTGCCAAAGGCACTTGGCTTACACTACATCATCAACACTGAGCGGGCATACAGAGTGGTTCAGTTGCTGCCATCTGAAAACCATCCTCCATGCCATTTTATTTTTCAGGCTTCTAAATGTTAGTGGAAAAGGATAAAGGAGGGCAAAACATTTATTCTTATCGACCAGATGGTATTTTTCACACTTAGTGTTGTAGTGCAGGAAGGAATATGCATATGTTCCTTATGTTACAAAAACAATATTTCAAAACAGTGTAAGAAACTTCTCTGTGCGGAAGATTTTCAGTCCATATATTTCTAGTTAATCACTGTATGTTAATCAGATTAGACAATAGTAGTAGAAGTAGCGAACTTAAACTTGTCTTAAGTCAAAACAAAACAAAACAAAAAATAATAATAGAAAATATATAATTGTACAGCATTACTAAGTATTCAAAAGTAATCCAAGCAAGGCAGGCAGTCTGTTTCCAGTTGAAAATCCTTTATTAAATACACAGACAAGTGATCCAAGTAAAACAAAAATAGAGAAATAATTTCCTCACAAGCTTTATAAATATATATATATATATATATATATATATATATATATATATATATATATATATATACTTATCAGGCATGGGCTGTAAAACAAAGTGTTATTGGTATACGTGTTAAATTCACATCCCTTCCCCCATCAGTGTGACATTCGAGTTGGTCCTGCCCTACTTAGTAGCTGTCATAATAATATATAACTCTTATGTACTTTAAATAAAATTTATAATGATGTGGAACCTCTTATTTAACCAGATTATTAAATAGATTATTAAGTCTGTGATTTTATCCAAGACAATATACTACATGGCTGGAAATATATCAACCTTAGTTCATTTGGCAATCAAAAAAAATATATAAATATATACATATACATTTTGCATGTAAAAATCAATTTCTATTTTCATGACCTATTGTTAACAAAGATCGCTTTCGTCCTTCTAGACTTCTTCAGGTCTGTGTACAAGAACCCTAAAACAATCTATAAAAATATATATATAATTGTATAATTAGTTAGTATTGTTATTACACATCATTTTGAATAAAGTGGAAAAAAGAACCAGAAAAAAATAAAAATAAGAAAAAATGTATGTATGATGATGGAAACAAAATATACACTTAAATTTCAACTGATTTAAAATGGTATTTAAAACCAATTTGTATAATAAAATAAAATAAAATACAATTAGTCATGTAAACAATGTGGCAATTTTCTAAGTTCCAGTGCACTTTTAATTGAACAGTAGTAGTTTAGTCCAGGCTTCCTAAATGAGTTCAGCTTTAATTGCCACGAGTTCATGTTTCTCCAGAATATCCGGGATGTCTCCTTCAAGATCACCCATGTCTATGAGATCCAAGGTCTGGAACTTAAAACCTGTGTGTCTTTTATGAAGAGAAATGTGTTTCGCTAGTGCATTATTTTTACATCCAGAGCGGATTTCTGACAGATGACATGAAATCCTACGCTTGAGTTTATTTACAGTCTTGCCCACATAGAATGCATCACATTCATTGCACTGTGCCCTGTAAATTACTTTTATTGTGTTGCAGTCACCCCCTACACTGGTTTTAATGATCTTCTTTAAATAAGGGCAATAAAACCTTAAATAAGGGCAATAAAACCTATCACCTTGCTGTATAAATATACAAAATGTACAATTAGTTTCACATCTTTTAGTGCTTTTCTCACATGATCTAGGTTTAAATTCAACAAAACTTCTAATGTTCCTGGCCTTCCTATAAACAAATGATGGGGCTTCACCTAAGATGTTAATCAGAAAAGGGTTTACTGTGACAATGTCCCAGTTTTCTTAAGTAATATTTTTGATACTGTGGTAATCCAAAGTGTATGTCAGGATGCAGCTATTTTTGCATTTGTTATTCTCTGTGGAATTACTTAACATTTTTCTACTGGGGAGGTTGAGTGAAGGTGCTTCAGACTTTTTTAGTTCTATAATGGGTTCCAGGATGATTTTTAACGTCTGACTTTCATAGCCTGTCACTAGAAAATCATTCTCTAAGTTGTGCAGGTTTCTCAAAAATGGTTCCATCTCTGTGGTAATTTTAGCTTATCTATAGCCTTGGGACTTCACTACATTATACTTGGTTTTTGTAGGATGTAGACTTTTACTGTGGAGTAATAAGTTAACTCTCGTTGGTTTTCTGAATAGATCAGTGGTGATTCTGTTATTGTTGGTGTCTTTGGAAATCTGCATATCTTAGAAAGTGGTTGAAGTACAGCTATGGGAAGAGGTAAACTTCAGGAAGGGGGATGTTTGATTGAGGTAAGTGATAAAATCTCCAAGCTGCAAGGTGTCACCTTCCCGCACAATAAAGTTGTCATCAATAAAACGTAAATAGCATGTGAATATGCTGCATGTAGTCTGTGTTGTTTAACACAAAGTCCTCCTCCCATTTGCCCAGGGCTATGTTAGCTATGCTGGGAGCCATGGCAGCCCCCATTGCTATACCAGTTTTTTGTTTGTAGTGTTTGCCATTGAAAGTAAAGAAATTGAAGTCCATTACAAGATTAATGAGCTTAACTTTTGCAGTTGTGCCTGTGTACCCTGATTATGTTTCTTAAAAGACTCCATAGCTGCTGTTATACAGTAATTGTGAGGGAGCACTGTGTACAAGGATTCCACATCAATAGTTAATAAAATACTGTCAGCTTCCACTGTAATGTTTTTTATTTTCTTCAAAAAATCCATTGAATCTCTTATGTATGACTTATTCTTTTCTGCTAGAGGTTTCAGCAAGTAATCAAGTAAATGGATGTGGCTTCAGTAAGGGAACCCCCACTTGCTACCACCGGTCTATAAGACGGGTCTTCTCTGTTCTTGT
Organism: Protopterus annectens; assembly: GCF_019279795.1. Lineage (NCBI taxonomy): Eukaryota > Metazoa > Chordata > Ceratodontiformes > Protopteridae > Protopterus > Protopterus annectens. The sequence goes on from NC_056743.1 coordinate 453,416,434, forward strand.
GTGGCTTTGGTATTCCAAAAAAGTAAGGTAAACATGGGCATGGGCTCCATAAATAATTATAAAGATTTTCAGTAATAAGTTTTTCTTCCCATAATGTGGTGACATTAGTGTTTCATAAATCATATGCTCTTTTTATGTCATCCATGGTAAATAACTCATAAAATCTGTTATCCTCCAGCATGTTCTCTCTCTTTTGGTTGTAGCTAGTGGTATCAGTCACAAGTATACCTCCTCCCTTGTCTGCCTTCATTACATGCCTGGATTTATCATTGCCTAGCTCAAGCAATGCTTTTCTTTCTCCCTGTGTTAAGTTATAAAGTTTTTTCTTAGGAGGGTTTTTAAGCAGTTTCCTGATATCCAGCTCACATTTCACTTCGAAAGCAGCTAGTGTTTGATGTAATGGTGGACAGTAGCTGCTAGGCCTTTTTATAGTTTCATCAATAGGCTTATTTTCAATGTCATTACTTTTGCCATGAAACTGTACCCTTAAGTTGAGCTTCCTCATAAACATTTTAAGGTCTGTCAGTACCTGAGCAAACTCACTCCTGCAGCTTGGTACAAAAGTTAGTCCTTTGGACAACACACTTTTTTCCTCTTCAGTCAGTACTTTAACAGAGTGGTTCCAGATAAGTGGAGCACCTGTTGTTGATGTTATTGTACCTGTTATTGTGGCTGGTTCCTCCGTCTGAGCCTGGGACCTGGGTTGTAGTCGGGGTTCCAGTCGGGATTGCCCAGGTGTTGTATTTCCCTCACACCTGTCCAGTGTTTAGTTCTCCTGTCTCCCTGGGAGTTCGTGGATAGAGTATGAGACCTCTGGAATTCCTCCTCTGCTTTCTAGAATCTCTGTGGGTTGTAGTAGTATTCCTCGCTGTGGCTGTGGTATGGGGGACCTGGTAAGAGGGACATGCTCTGGAGCTCTGGTGGTAGTCGTCGTTCTTGTTCTGGTACTGGTGCTGGCTTTGGTATTGGTGTGGTGGTTGATGTCTGTGCTGTCAATATTGGTCTTCCTGAAGAAACTGGTCTCTGTGAAGGTGCTGCTGCTTGTGGTAGCTGGATTGTCTGTGGTCCCAGTTGTCCTGGTAGTCCTGTAATTCGTCCTGTAGAACTCTCTGTTGGTTCTGGTTGCCGCTGTGGCTTATGTTCCTGTCCTGATCCTTCTGTGATGTCAAAGGCTTCTGTAGAGTGTTGATAGCCAGAGGGGATTGGGATTGTGGGGAATAAGATGTTGGAGGGGCAGTCTCCTGGTTGTCCTGTATTGTGCCTCTGCCTGGTTTTGTGCGAGGATCTCCCCTGGGAAAATCCCATTGAGGTCTGCTGGCATGGTTACACTTCTTATTATACCCCCTGTAATAAAAACAAAATTTCATTATACTTTCCATATCCCGCTGCACTGTTGATCAGGCATATGGGTGAAAGACATTTTTTTGGCCTCATTCCACAAGGCCACTTGAAAAATAAATTCATTCTCACAGAGAAATATGTTTACATAACAGAGTGCCAAAGCAGCTTCCATCACTACTCCATCAATATTCATGGCTTAGGCTCCAAGTTAAAAAGGATTTTTTTTTATAAATGGGTTAAACATTTAACATGCAATGTGGTTTTCACTTAGGAACTGAAATCAAGAAAAATCCCAAGTGATGCATTAGTAACATTTTTGGTACTTCCCCAGCAATGAGCCTATCGGTTAGCTCAAAAAATGGGTTATCATGTTTATTAACCCTATGTTCAACTGGAAGATACTGGATCAGGTTTCTGATTGTGAGGGAAGGTGGGTGTTAGTTAATATATGTCCCCCAAGGGCCCAATTATTCTGTGATCTGTCTGTGGCCCTAATTTTGATTCACCAGACTTCTTTGACAATTTCTTTGCCTCTTTGGAGTCCTTTAATTTTCAGCATCTCTAATTACTCATTAGGAAGGACTTTAATGTGGTTCTAAACTCTTTAGAAGACCATTCACTACCCTCTTCTGAAAGATACCTGAGAGCTCAGAAAGCTGTTTTAGATAGAATTGAATCAATGAACTTTCAGGTCATCTGGCACTTTCTGCACCCCACAGATCCTGGTTATACTTTTATTTCCTCTTTGGGTACTAGCAGTAGTACAACTTCTGTTTTTCTCTCCTGCCCCTGTCTTGTGAGGGGCATCCTTAGCATTGACCCAATTCCTTCTACCCTGTCTGATCTTGAAGGACTGGCATTGCAGTTAAACTGAGGTCCCTACCTGGCTTCAAAGTAGAAGTTTTTGAAAATAGACCCCTCGATTCTTAAATACCCCATTACTGGGAAGTTTAGCATGTGTAAAATTTTTCTTTATATCCGTGTCAACCCTCTCACATCCATGCCTAACTTTACTTGGTGGGAATCATTGAAGTTTAGCCTAGGAGATATCTATTCTGCTGCTAAAGCTTAACTTTTAAAATCCTTAGATAACCAGTTTAGATTCCCTAGAAACTCAAGTTGCCAAATCCTATTCAAGAGTTCAGTCCACTAAATTTACAAACTAGCAACTTGTATGGAAATAATTAAAAAGCATCTTAGCACTCAACTTTCTGAGAAATCACATTTACATCATCAATGGGCAGCTCTTTAAGCATGGGCAAATTTCGACAAACCATGGAAATGGCTCACTTATGGACTCTTGATGAGGAAGGAATATTTTAGCATTATCTGTTTAAAGAATGTTGAGGAGATGCTGGTGACATAGCCCTTAGTAATTAATATGAGTTTGCTTCCTTTTACTCCTCTCTGTATAGATCTACTTATAATTACTCTGACTCTTATAACATTTTAGACCCTGTTACCACCCGCCAACTTTCTTCTGATTTCTGTCCATCCCCACCCCAAGAAATTCACAAAGTGGTTATCTCTACTCCGTCAGGGAAAGCACTGCGTCCTGATGGTTTCCTATCCGATCTCTGCACGTTACGTTAACTCTCCCTCTCTTTTTGTCTAATATCTTTTTTCAATTATATACAAACATCAGGGAAGATGCCTCTTACTATTTAGGAATCCTGTATTATCGTGATATCTAAGCCAGAAAAAAGGTCGTCAATCTCTGAGTAAGTATACACCCATCTCCCTCCTCAATACTGAAACTAAGCTTTAGGCCCATATCTTAACAAATATGTTAAATGTCATTTCACCTACATTAATTTTACCCTCTCAAGCCAGCTTTGTCAAACACAGATTGAGTGCAGATCATGTTCACGATCTCTTGCTACATTTGCATGCTGTGAATCTTTTAGTAACCCAGCTGTTGCATTTTTGGTTGATTTTAAAAAATGTTTTGATTATCGGTGGACTGTCTTAAACATATTTGGGTTTTTTACTAGTTTTATCAAAGCAATACAAGCTTTGTATGACATGTCCTATGCAAGAGTCCACATTAAACAAAATAACTTTTGCCCTCTTCCTCTACAAAAAGGAACTAGGCAAGGCGGTCCATTATCCTTTTTGCTTTTTCTTTTAACCATAGAACCGGTAGCCATTTTGATAATTAATGAAGCCTATTTGCATGGTTATGGGAACTGATTGGAGTAGAGGCAGTTTTCTTTTTCTCTTTGCTGATTATTTATTATTTACAGAGAACCACAAAATTGATATTCCTAGTATTTTGCAACTGTTGTCCCAGTTTAATGCTTGCTTTTTCCACAAAACTGCATTACCGTAGCTCTTAGATATGGGATATAACTCCCATAATTAGTGCCTCTAAAATATTTTCGTCTGTTTCTGTTTAGGGACTGTAAAGAGATGTACCTAAATCCAAAACTTCATTGGGAATATGTTTTTGTTCATGTACATTTGTGGAGGAAACTGAGCCTCTTCTGGTAGGGCAAAATTTCAGTTCTGCAAGTGGTCTTTTGTACCAAGGTTCTCTATGTTTTATGATACCTACCAACCCTTTCTTCTCATAAGTAGCCTATCAAAATTAAATGTTTGATAACTCAGTTTATCTGGGATGGTAAAAAGAGTGGTATTCCTAAATCAGCCCTCTTCCTTCAGAGAAATTACAGAGGCGAGGGACTCCCTGATGTTTGTCTTTGGACAGATTGACTTGTATGCTATAATTACCTGTCTCACAATCTCCAAGCCCACCACTTTTCTGGATGAAGACTGAAGCCAAATTACTTCGCAGTTCCTCACACAATGCTTTACGGGGTTTCTTGCGGCCCTTTTCATAGCACTTAAAGCACTGGTATACTCTGCACTTGTCTTGCCAAGCTTTGAAATGGTTTTATATTCTTCACTCAGATTTAGCATTGTCGTCTCTAGGTCACCCTGTTTCGGGCAACACAATTTAATATGGACAATAAAGCTTTATTGTGTGATACTTGGCTGGGAAAGGATATTCTCACAGTTAGGGACCTATTGGAAGTTAACCAGGGTAAGATATGAATTGCTGCTTTCTCACACTTGCAGTGTACATATAATATTCCGTCTACATATTTTTAGAAGTATTTGCAGCCTAGGTTTGTGTTTCATGCTTCACCTTATAGAGCCTGTCTGCATTCCCCACCTATAAGTCTCCTTCAGACTTTAGCTAAGACAGTTATAGCTAAGCACTCTTTGAAGCACTTTAAGGCTTCATACATGTAGGCACTGTTGATGAAACCTTGATGGGACCTGGCAGACAAACATTTGTCAGATCACATGGCTAAATCCTCTGCAAAAGCTGCCTTTTCTATTGTTCAAAGGCAATTTGATATCCTTTTTAAACATAAAAATAATTTGTTTCCTGACTCATCAGCTCAGACTGACTCTTTAAGGTTATTGGACTCCAGAAGAAGTATAGAGAAAGGGGTTTCATCAGTCTGATTTCTGTCAGTTATGACCTTCGGAATCATCAGAATCTTCAATCAGCAAATGAGTTTCATATTTTTTAGAACCATAAGAAAGTCTTCCCCCTATCAGAGCTGGTGCACAATGTTTAGAACCTGAGAGTGCCTTGCAGTGCTTCCTCTTGGATTTTGGGCTTTTATTTCCTAGAAGTGCACTAATAGCTTTGGCTTCTTCAGTTATTTGCTATTAGAGGACTCTATATTGCCTTACATTGGAGATCTGCACATTCTTTATCTTTTCCACAGTTAAAGATTTTTACTAAGACGTAAACCTCACTTTTTATACCTATGTCACAGCCAGATATATCTCTGTCTTCCCATGAGTCTGTCTGGGATTATTTAAGTTATGAACTTTATTATTATGACAATCCACATAGCAGTTCCTTTCTGTATCTAACCCTGACAATAGGTAGAATGTTCTAGATTATAAAACCCATACCTCTTTGTTTACTTTTTCATATAGATATATATATATAGTTTTCATTTGGCCTACCCAACAGTAAATAGTGTATATAGGTTAGTTTATTAGTGTGTCTGACTTTATTTGGTTGTTACTGCATTATGTTTTCTATGCTATAGTCTTAGTTTTTCTCTTCATGTTTTATGTTAACCTTATTTGCAATAAGAAAATTGTAGCACCAACACTGATGTTTGTTTACTAAACAAAACAAGACAGTTGTAAGCTGACGTAGCATGAGGAGCAGTAAATTCTCTTCCATTTCCCTGAAAGTCACATTCATTGCAAATGCGTTAAAATTCACATTGTTTGAAAAATGCATCTGTCCAGGGCTGCATTAAGAGCACTTTATTCCCTGGGGGCTGTTATCAAACCATGGGCACCTTGCACACAATTTTAGGACCCTGCATACATGGATGTGTTCTTTGATTCACCTTCCTGATTATTCTTTAATTTTATTTCTTGTTTAATACATCGTTTGTTTATTACAGCAACATTTTAGGCTGCATTTTAAATGTGTGATTTTGAATGCTTTTCCTGTAAGCAGTGAGGCAAAATGTATGAACAAATAATAGCAAAAGTACCCGTTTCAGAATATTTCAAGTACAGAGGCCACTCAAACTGTTGTCATTATAATCCAGAAATGTCTGTACTCGGCAATTACAGTCACCAAATCAACTGTGTACACATCACATCTATGATAAAAATGCTCTCAATAAAGTTTTCCAATTTGCTTTACACAAATGCACACTATACATGCCTCAGCAGGGTCAGTCATTTTTATCAACAGACACCCCCAAACCTAGCAATCGTAGCTGCATTGTTGATTGCATCCTTCTCAGATGTTTGTGTCAAAAAATTAACAATAACAATGACCAAAGTTACATATTTCAAATTTGTTGCAAACAAACACCATAGGAAAAGTATTCCTACTTAGTACACACACACATGCATAATAGCCCTGCAAAGTCAGATTAAAATATGTTTAAAAATGTCCAGATAACAGCATAAGGTATTGAGAACCCCCACCCCCACCAGCAGTTGTATTCGATTAGTTGATAGTGTACACCCCTTATTGGAATGAATATGTACTTTACTGATAGCTTTGGATGAACTATATGAAAGTGTATAAAGATCACCAGCAATTATACCTTAAGGTCTGGTCAGGTGTAGCACAGTTTAAATAAAAAAGTATTTGTGAGGACTTAAGAAGTGTTAACTTCTGATGACATATGCTAAGTCAACATGCAAAATCTCTCTACACAAATTAAAGTGATGTGAATAATTCCACATTAAAGAGAACTTGTACTAATGCAGAGGTTGCTGCTGGCAAACAACTTTGCATTTTAGTGCTTCATCTACAAATGCAGTGTCTGCTGCCCTTGAAGAATACATTGCTTATGTTGCACTAAAAATGTGTGCTGATGATATTGCCATAACATTTCCTGAACTAGATCAGCCATGCAACAGGGGCTGGCTGGCAAACAATTACAACAGGTTTATATTTGCTAGGTATGCAGCCCTAGAGACCATTAAGGAGCCTAGCCCAAATTCTCATCTGCTCTAAAGGTTAAGTTTCTTGTTCAGTGCCTCTCTGTAAGTAAATGAAGGTGGAAAGATTCAAACCCTGCACCCTTGCCACAGGAAGGAGCTCATTTACAAGTTGGTGTTTAACTCTCCAGCACTAACTGCCAGAATATCATTTTTTTAACTAAATGAAAAAAATCCTTTAAAGTCTGATCTTGTATAGAAGACTATGCCACAATAATATGCAACAATGACTACACAATGGATGTTGAAGATCAGACTGTTCTGGTCATCGCTCTGAACAATGCAAACTATGACCTAACAGACTTCAACCCCATTGCGTTTGTAAAGGAGGTATTGCAAAAATATATTATTAAACTGCAACATGATTGCATTATATTACACAATCCAGGGCTATTAATGAATTAATTCATTATTTATTGCAGTGAATAAAGCAAAACAGTTAGACAATATAAATGCTACAGCAGCTTTTGTTGAACAACTCACAAGTTATACAAAATTCAGAAATATTACTGCATATGTTGCACTATTTTTTGAGAGGGAGGGGGTTGTTACATGATTGCAGGATACCTATTTCTTAATTTGAACTCCCTATGTCTTCTCGGTCATCAAGAATGGCTGTCATCTCTGACATCACTCAATACTGGTCTGACATATTTGAAAGGCTAATAATGCAGTATTGTTGAAAAATGCACCTTCAGAGTCAACAGAGCTGATTGTAGACAAATGGGGCTCTATGCAGGGTAATGAATCAAGCCTTTGCCATCCACACCAATATCCCATAACTTGGCTCTCTCCCAGATTATCATAAACACTGTCAGTGTACCTACTACTTTCTGAATCACTTTTATGATTATCATGGAGATTTGGATTTCATTTAAAACTTTTATTTCAAATTTTACAGAAAAAACACATAAATATTTTCTAAACAAAAAAACAAAAAAAAAAGGAAAAAAGCTATTTCACATTGAAAACAGACATAGCATGCGAAACAGCAAACTTCTTTTTGCTTGAAGTTCACATTTAGTGAAAATGCACTTGGCAACCCCTTAAACTAAAAGACATGCTGGGATAGTGAAGTACTAATTAATGTCTATGTGAAGGGAGTATGAATTCAAAAGACAAATATATAATGCAACCACTCAAACACTGTAAAACACCTGGCTCAGCCCCTGGACTTGAGTCCTTTTTTTCAGAAGCAGTCCAGGAGGACTGTCTGGTGAAGTAACTGACAAGAGCCACATGGCTGTATTTAATCTTTAATATTTTAAGTATACTTCTCTTTGAAGTGAGGTTGGGAGTGAAAGCACTTATTGTTTGTATTAAATAAAAGTTATTTATTTTACTTCTCATTTTGGTTTATGGTCAAATGGACTTTCTTTTGTTGGATTTATTGATGTGTTTAGAATGTTGGTCATCTACACATCCTAGCTGTGTCTTGGACTACAGAACACTTGCTGGTTCTAGAACAGAGTGTACCTTATAAAGCTGTAAGAAACACTGCTGCTTAAATTAAACCTGGCAATAGGCATTACTTGTATCACTGAATCTGGTTAATGAAGAACACTTAAAACGGATAGTTTAATAAACAATGTGCTGCTGTCCAGAAAGCAATTCAAAGCTTAGTTAAAAAAACTGCTTGGTATGTCCAAGTGCGGAAAAATGATAAATAAAAGGCTGTTACATAGACAAAGGGATTTAGAAAAAAACTGGAGATTTTTTCCTGTCTAAAGTGAAAATAAGCATCCATGCACACACCAATTCAAGAAAAATAAACTCTTTGATATTACTCTATCTACAAGCCAGCAGGCATTTGTATAATAAGCAGTGTTCCCGTAACTACAGAAGGCAAATTCTCTGAAATTAGTTGTAGTATGTGACTTGTAGAAATGATATTGTTTGGAAACATGTATTTATAAAGTAAATACTGTTTTTTTTTTCAACAATTGTTTATTTGATTTTTCAGTTAAACATTGACAGTCAGTATAATTCAAAACATAACATGAACACTGAATAAACAACTATTTACACTATATACAGTCATCCATGACAAACTTAAACTTAATTTATAACAACCATTAATATTTATTTAATAAAATTTGCAGTTTCTGCCAAGCTAAACTTTTATGAGTTAAATTAGATGTTCTAATAAAAATGGTTTGCATTTCCTTTTTGCATACACATTTTGTTAGTCTTATAAAATCAGTAACCAAGAAACAAACTAAACTTGAATGAAAAAAAGAAAAAGAGTATTTTTCTTCATATTTGTGGCGTTTTTTTTCTTTTTTTTTTTCATTCACGTTTAGTTCGTTTCTTGGTTATTGGTTTGTCCTGTCATGGAAAATGGCTCGCAAAGTGAAGGAGGTACAACTAGTTCTGTAAATGATTTGGTTCATGCCATTGGGAAACTTTCAGCCTTAATAACATGGCCGACACAACAGCTTATTGGGTTTGGAGCCAAACGCCCTGTACTACTTTCAAGCAATAACAGTGGTGATTCTGGTGGTTCAGGTATTGGAGGGTCTCAGATTTCACCCTCCTTAATCACCCCTGCACATCGTAGCCCAGTTTGGAACAGCCAGGCACAAAACAACGTAAATTCAACGTCAAGTAGTACAAGAAGCATCAAAGAGACTGGTTCAGTCAATCGGGTGAGCGATTTTCATGCGCCGAACCTTATGGATTGGGTGAACAAAGGAAATGAACTATCTTTTAGCAATGCTGTACCAGCTCCTTCTGTGGAACAGCAGTTAAAACTCTAGAAGCTGAACTTTTTAAGTTAAAGAAAACACAAGTTGAAACTGCTTAATTGAGGGAATGCCTGGCCAGGGAACACATACCTAAGGGTTTAAAATGCTGGAAATTCCCTAATGGCCTTGTGGAAGGGTCAGAACTACACCAGGAACTTATTTTGTTTAACCGACATGGCTGCGAACTACTGGAAACACTGGTAAGAGACAGTGAAAGAAAACTAAATCAGTTTAAATTGACTGTGAATAACTTGAATGAACACATTTTGAATGATTTAGCCTTTTGTACTAAACAAGCTGAATATCAATCAGTATTTGTCAATGTGGACAGACAAATTAATGTTATAAGGGAAAAGAAGATTAAAAAACTTGCTAGGGACAAAAATGAATATGAGAATGGTTGTGTCTTCCCTCTTCCTAAAAATAGGGGCATATATGATACTAGCAATTCAAGTAGTGGTGTGCAGCAGAATATTAACAGCTTGGAAGACACTCCAGCTATGTCTAATGAACTTGAAATGGATAATGCCCCTTTAGGGGAACCCCCCCCCCAGAAGATCTGAAAGGATCCGCAACCAGAGGCAGCAGGATGCCAACAGGGACTGGAACAATACAAATGGGGGTTACCAATATGGACAGAGAAATGGTTATTCAGGGAGCGGCAGAACACACAGACATTTCTAGTATCTGAAAACAGTGATGTTGAACATGGTGTGTACTGTTCTGACTAATGAACATAATGATTACAATTACAGTAGTGAAACTGTTACTGGTGAATGAGCCTCTTTATTTGAAAAGGGCATGAATTTTGTACCATTAAGAAATGTTAATGTTGACAAGTATCTCCTAGATTTAAAAATATATACTAGGAAATTAAATTTAAATTGCTTTTTACAGAAGAATGGTACCTATGAACCAGTTAAGGGTTCTACAAGAACGAGTACATTCAACCCTGCACCCCACCCTACTATTCATTTATTTGAAAATATGTGTATGAATGATATCAAAATATTGTTAAATAAATCCAAAATTACTACACATAATTTAACATTGTGTGAAACAAGACTTTTTCCAGAGTATTTCTTCCAATAAATCTATTAGAATTATGAAGCCTGATAAGGGGGAAAGTTTGGTGGTCATGGACCAACAAATGTACATAGATAAAATGTTGGGGATTCTGTATGGAGAATGTTATGTGGAAAGCTCTCTAAATGACTTTAATCTAGCTAACAGAAATATTGATGTCACTTTGAATGATTTATTATTTAACTATCAGATAACACAGGAAGAACATAGCTTTCTAACACAAATGTACCCCAAAACTCCAACAATATTTGGAATCCCCAAGATACATAAAAGCATCAGACCCCCCCCCCCCAAGGCCCATTGTGGATGCAAAAGCATGGAAAACAAAACCTTTAGCCAAATTTCTTGATTTTCATTTAAAATCTACGCTTCATGATTACCAGCATATACTCAAGGATTCGTGGGATTGTTTGAAGAAAATCAAGAAAGAATTATATAGTAATACATTAATTTTGGCTACCATTGACATAAAAGATTTATTTAGCGTAATACCACATGAAGAGGGCCTTGACCTATTTTATGATTTTTTATGCAGTAACACAAATATAAGGCATGAAAGGATATTAATGTTTAGAACTTTAATGGAATTGGTGCTTAACAACAATTGCATCATATTTGAGAACCAGCTATTTAAACAGACAACAGGCGTAGCAATGGGGGCGGCCTGTGCCCCCTGTTTGCCAGTATAGTTTTGGACCCGTGGGAACTCACTCAGGTATTCACTTCAGAGCCATTCAAGCTGTGTAAATTCTATGGGAGATTTTTGGATGATATATTAATATTCTGGGAAGGCAGTGAAAATGAATTACAGATATTTTTTTAAATTTTAAATACTAGTACATCTTTGTTAAATTTCACTATGGAGCAAAGCAGTGAAAAGATCAATTTTTTGGATATATTTATTATCAAAAATGAAGTAGAACAGAACTTTAAAACCACGATATACAGAAAACCCACATATTCTAATACCCTCTTACACTATGAGAGTGGACACCCTGACTTTCAAAAAAAGTCACTTGTCAAAGGCCAATGTGTTAGCTTGGCACGTATGGTCAGTGATATAGAAATGTTCTATGAAGAGAGGAACAGGTTGAGTGGTATGTTACAACAAAGGGGGTATCCTAACAATTTTATTGAACCAATTTTTAATGAGGTCACAGAAAAAAGGGTATGTGGACACTTTTTTCCATTATTAGGGACTGATACATCTGGCAATATTACCCCTAATATTAACATTTTGAGTGAAGATACAAACATGACCCAAGATTTCAGCAAGGCCCTTATTTTAACTCATAACCCTTTATTTTATGACATCAAGGACATATTAAATAAGAATTGTTTTATTTTTAGAGCAGATCAAGAATTGTTAAAAAATGTGGGGGAAAAGCCATGTGTTGTATATAAAAAAGATGCTTGTTTTAAAAATTTACTTGAACAAAACACAGAGAGTTATAAAACCTATGGAAAAAGACGGATGACCAAATGTGGTCATTGTACACAGTGTTCCAGTATTTTTGAAATGGACACCTTACATATTCCACATTATGGTCTAATACATTTGAACCATAGGTTGAATTGTAACAGCATTTTTGTAGTTTATGCAGCCTTATGTCAATCCTGTGAAGGATTTTACATAGGCAAGACTAAAAAGGCTTTCAAAGTGCGTGTATACCAACACAATTATGATATTAAAAAAGCCAATGAAAAAATGCATTGGCATTGCACATGAAGGAAAAACCTGACTATAGATTTAAATTTATTGCCTTTGACCAAGTTGTTCTTAACTTGGGGGGGGGGGTCCACGAGAATTGTTTCTCGAATTTAGAGAATTTATGTGGCAGTTAAGATTTAATGCCAACAACCCCCCTGGGTTGAATGATATTATTTCCCTCTCTAGTTATTTAAAACTGAAAGCTGAATTTTATCTTTGATAGTTTTGTAATGTTTTAACTTGCACAGCAAATAAGGAAAGTAGAGGAAAATGTGATCAATTTATGTTTATAATGCATCTTTTTATACTGTCTTAGTGTATCAAAAGTATGCTGGATTGATGTTTGTTCGTTATTTATACATATGGGTTACTGTGAACAACAAACACTATTGTAGTTTGTTTTGTCTTGCAATTTTTTTATTATTATTTCTTAATCAAGTTTCACATGTATTTCAATGTTTAGTTTTAAAACATAGTGTTGCAATACAACCTGAATCCTGTAGAGGCAATATAGCTTGAGAAACAGTGTTGCAATACAATTTGAATCCTGTAGAGGAAATTAATTGTGGTCATGTGGTGGTGCCTGGCTTTTAAAAGGAAGTGATGTCAATGTTGTATGAAGTCTGATGAAGTCAAGTGTATCTACTGATGAAAGCGCTCATTAAAAGAGTATTTTTCTTCATATTTGTGGTGGTTTTTCTTTTTTCATTCTTATAAAATCAGTAAATACAAGATATTGCTTATTTTTCCAGTTCAATGTTTTTTTTTTTTTTTTTTTTTTTTTGTCGATAGCCAAAATTGACCAAAGAATTTGTAATTGATGTTTTGGGATTACACTTGGGGTAGGTACATTAAATAAAATCAAATAATTAGTAATTTGACACTTATCAGACCACAAAGCTTTTATAAAATGTCTAAAATCATTCCAATATTGTGTAAGAATTCTACATTCGATGAACATATGAACCCAGATAGCTTCCAGTATTTCACCACATCTCCAACATTTTGTTTCTTTACATTTGGATATAATGGCAATCTTGTGTGGGGTAAAAAAAGACTTCTGTGGATAAATTGCCAAGTAAATAATTTCCTATATAATGATGATGTGGTGTTATTTATTGATTTTAATAACTGATTCTTATTTTCATTTGACAAAGGTTCTTTATTAACCTTTATAGAGTAATCCGAAAAAGCTAAATCAAAAGATAAAAATTCATTATGTAAGATTTTGTATATAGGTGAAATACTCAGTTTATGTTCAATGTTCATCGAACTGCAGCACATAAAAAGTAGTAAATGTTTGGTATACATTCTGTTTCTAGATTTATTGATAATCTCACTTTACATTCAGTAAATTGCCTTAACGATTGTAAACATAACCAATTATTTTGGCTGACATTGTATCTGGCTAAAAGAACATTTATTTATTGAATTTTGTTTTTATCTAAAAATTGAGGCCAAAATGTTTATTAATATTAAAGTAATCCAGATAGTCTGGAGTATGAGCTATGGGAAATATAAGGAAGAGTGTTTGTTTTAGACTATAATTACTATCTATTATGTTTTTAAATGTACAAAAGATTTGATTTATACCATATGTGAAGTGGCTAAATTTCTTATTATATAGACGATACTCACATAGTACCCAATATATTTTACTTAAATTCCTAATGAAGCATTAATTTGTGTTTCAATACTGCTATTAAAAGTTATATGGATCTCATGCCGCTATTTCCAGCTAGATGTATATATGGAAGTTATCCAAAGTAATATTATATTGATAATAACAGATTCTATGTTAGGAAATCCAATCCCATTACAAGCTCTAACATGCCATTTATATGGTACCCTTGGTTTTCCTGGAAACTAAAGAAATTTAAGTAATAAGGAATCTATTTATTTAAAGAATTTTGTATGTGGGGATAAAATTATAAATAATCCAAAAACAGCGTAAGGACGACACTAATAACACCAAAAATCAAAAACAAAAACAAATGCTGTGAAGTAACGGATTCATGGCAGGAATGATGCTAATACCAAAAAGCATAAAATCATTCACTTTTAAAGTTCGGCAAAAAATAAATAAAATATATACACATTTAGCACTTTCATCCACACTAAGGTGGACTTCATCAGAATGCTATAAAGCATTAATCAATCACTTAAATACCCTATTTTGCCACCATAAACCCACATTAGATGTTTATTTAGAATTCAGCATGATTTAAAGTGAACGTGTACTTTAGTATTAGTTAAACTAGCACTATACAAAATTAGCTTATAGCTGAACCTTACTGGTACTATGTACTTAAATAGAAACCATACGGTACAACACATTATGACCTCACTTGACTACATGTACTGCAGTTTATCTTCCAAAACTATCTAAAATTATTCTAAAATTATTCTAATATATTATGAAGTATTATAATAAAATTGAGTTAGCTATTATTCCATATTCTGTTGTGTCATATGAAATCAATACACACCTTAAGTGTCCACATTCAGTTGTATGCTAAGAAACTAGGCAATATGGCTTAATACTAAGATAATAATAAAATATGTGGTAATGCAAAAATATTTAAAAATATTAACATCATACATATATTAAAACACCATTTAAAATCCATGCCAAACAGAACTAATGCATCCGTAAAATAAATTAATATTTTAATACAGAAATAGTAAAAGGATGCTTGTGTTGTTATCATAACTGTAATATAGGTTTGATGGTGATAAATTCATTAAGTCCGGGCTCACTTGCCTCACTTCGATGAAAGCGCTAAATGTGTATATATTTTATTTATTTTTTGACGAACATTAAAAGTGAATGATTTTACTCTTTTTGCTATTAACATAATTCCTGCCGTGAATCCGTTACTTCACAGCATTTTGTTTTTGATTTTTAGGGATAGAATTATGGATTGTGTATAAAATAAAATTTTTGGCAGAATAACCATTTTTATCAGTGTAAGTCTGTCTTCCATAGTGAAAAACATTTTGTTCCATTTTTGTTTAGATTAGTGATTATGTTTAATAGATTGGCATAGTTTAATTAGTCTCTTTCCATGTGGATTTTAAACTAATTCCTAAATAATTTATTGTTTCATTTTCCCAATTAAATGTTTTAAATTTTTGCAAGTTTCTATTGATTTTCTTATTGGTTAATAGTGTTTTAATTTTGTTTTGATTAAATTTTAGATCTGAGATTTTTTTTCAAAATAATTGACTGCATCTATAATATATTGCATAGAAAAGTCTATATCACCAGTTGTTAAGAGAATATCATCTGCAAATAGTTGGATTTTTGGACAATATTCACTATTTAAAGAAAATAATTTTATATTTATATCTTTTCTAATATGTGTAGTGAAGGGTTCTATTGATAGAGCAAACTATAATAGGGATATCGGGCATCCTTATTTTGTACCTTTTAGAATTTTTAATGGTGGTGATAAGCATGAACTGATTTTAACATATGCTTGAGACTCATTCTATAGTTTCAATATTAAATTAGTAAATTCTGTGGAAAAATTTTAACCTTTAAAAATTTTTTGTAGATAGGACCAGCTGATGGAGTTGAAGGCTTTGTCTATATCTAAACTTATAACAGTTAGTTGTTTCTTGGTTTTGTTCGCACAATTAGGGATAATAGTTTAATAATATTATCATGAACATTCCTATGCAATATAAAATCTGTTTGATCATATTCTGTTAAACTTGGCAGTATAATATTTAATCTCTTGCTAAAATGGGCATGAAAATTTTGTAGTCAATATTTAGTAGGGAAATTGGTCTATAAGATGAACATAACTTGGAGTCCTTACCTTGTTTTAATATAGGAGAAATGATTATTTCCAGGAAGGGGGGATTTTTAATTCTTGTTTTACCGTAGAGAATGCATTTAACAAAATTTTTAGTATTTGATCAGGAAAATCTTATAAATTTCTGGGATTATCCCATCTAATCCTGGGGTTTTATTGTTTTTTAAAAAGTTTAATTTGTTCTTTCAATTCTAATGTTATTTGTTTATCTAGTAGGTTATTTTATTGTTTTGACAACTTAGTGTTTATATTCTTTAGAAGGACTTTATCAACTATATTGTCCAGCTCTAGAGGTGGAGATGTATCATTGATTGATTTGTAATATATTTGAAGGCCTCTAGTATACTTTTTAAATCATGTTTTTTACAGAGTTAACTATATTTTTAATTTTATTGATATGATTTAGTTTATTGATTTGTTTGGCTGTAACAGTCAATTTATATAAATGCCTACGATTTACAGAATAAGACTGTAATTTTAGTTTATCTAAGTTTATAGCAACTTTGTGATTTAATATTTTAAGTATTTTTTATTTAAATTTGATAATGCCATATGTACTACTCTATCATTAAGTTTTAGATTTAATTTTACTTTATCTATTGTAATTTGTAAGTCTGACAATTCGCTGTCCCATTCTTTTCTTTTTTGAAGATACCAGTTTTTAATTCTACCATACAAATAGACTTTTAACGCGTACCATAATATAGCATGTTTTACCTCTCCATTATTATTAATTTCTAAAAATGTATCTATTTCATTTAAAATCCACTCCCTAAAACCTTTATTTTTTATTATATATGCTGGGATTCTTTGTAAAATTATCAAATTATCATTTTTTACAGTCAAGCTAAAAGAAAGGGCATTATGGTCAGAAAGTGGGCATGACATTATTGAAACATCATTTATTTTTGAATAAGAGCTATTCAAAATAAAGACCTTGTCAATGTTCATTTGGGTACCAAGCCTAAATGATTAATGGGTGTAATTAAGTGAGCTTTATGATTGTAAATTATATATATCTCTAAGATTCATTTTGGCAATAAAATTATTCAGTTTTTTAGATTGTGTCATTAATTTAAGTTTACTAGTGCTAGAAGTATCCCTGTCTGCTAATAAACAATTGAAATTTCCAGCCAATATAATTTCACCCTTAGTGTATAATGCAATAGTATCAAGGTGCTTATTCAGATATTTAGTTCCTAATCCAGGTATCCAGTAAGAGTTAACCAGTGTGTAACATTTCTTATTAATTTCTAGAACCACTAAACTTAACACTCCATCCTTGTCTGAGAATGTGCTTAAGATTTTTAGGGATTATGTGGATATTATTCAACAGTATAAGAGTACATCTTCTTTTATTTTTGTAGCAAGAGTCAGTAAGTATTATATAACCATTAAAGGATAGTGTATCTAAATCTTGTTTTAATAAATGAGTCTCTTGCAAAAAAATATGTTCTTTATGCATTTTGATAAACTTG
Source organism: Protopterus annectens (assembly GCF_019279795.1). Taxonomy (NCBI): domain Eukaryota; kingdom Metazoa; phylum Chordata; order Ceratodontiformes; family Protopteridae; genus Protopterus; species Protopterus annectens. The sequence continues at coordinate 453,434,129 of NC_056743.1, forward strand.
CAAAAAATATATGTGCTTTATGCATTTTGATAAACTTAAGCAAACAAACTATTTTGATGTTATTTAAACCATTGAGATTAAGCGATAAACATTTATAAGCCATTATACAAGTAAATTGTATTTAGAACATCTATAATAAATCTGATAGACAATAGCCTAAAATATCTTCTAGAATTTTTTTATCATGGATGAATTAAGAAATGTAACTAATGATATCTGGAACAAATAACGATATACAAATACATACATGGAGCACAGTGTTCCAGGTTTGAGTAAAATATTAATCAAACCACCCACTTTCCACATCTCACACACCAATTACATCACAATTAGCTTCTGCTTTGAATATATAATGTAGAGTCAATACATTTTGGAAAGTAAATCAATCAAACATGAACTTGAAATATTAATTATCTAATCATGGTAGAATCAGTTTCAATAGGACTCACACACAACAATTCTAAAATGTAACAGTATAGGACCATCTCATACTTATGAAATCTGTCTTACCAATCTGTTTTAACATATAAGCTTTTTTAAGATCTAATTATTTATAATTGAAACCATTTTGGTTAATTATTCTCAAGTTGCTATAGGTCTTCTTTGACTGCTTAATTTTATAATGCTAAATATGCACTTGAATGATAAGATTATGGTTATAAGCGATGTGTGCTATGTGCTACTAGTTAAATGTAGGTCTCATTAATTGAGTTCTTAATTAATCAGCATCTTAAAGATCACAACATTTGAAAAGGAGGCCCAAGATAAGACCTTCCTATGTTTGATTAAACATTGTTCCCCTGTATATTTAAAACTTTAGGATAATAGTAATTAAATAGTTCAAAATTTGTAAGAGAGTTTACACAGTAAAAGAGTGGATAATTAAGTCCTATTTGCATTACATTTACTACCATCAATATACACAGTGCCATATAAATATGAAATTGAAACCTGAAACTTCAAGTGTGTTACGCTAACTGCTTCTCTTATTAGGAATTGAAGCATATGAATTTAGCTATTTTACTATAAATCAAACAATAAGACTCTTTGAATTGTTTGCTTCCATTTCAGCAAAATATATTTCTCCTGTGGTCATCTCTACAGTCACTACCACACCAAGAAAACTTTCTATAATTTGTTTGAAAGCTAAAAAATTAAAAGCACTACACCCTCACAAACTCCCCCTGGAGTACCTTCCTCCCCATTGGCCATTTTTTTCAATTATAAAGAAATTCCCAATACTATTCTAGCATGTCCAAAGGTCAGTTGTCAATCTCCTCTCCAGTCCAACTGGTGAATCTGGGAATCTTGAGGCAATGTTATAACTGCCCCAACAAATTCCAACACATGTGAGAGATGCAACCATATAGCCAAACTGGAGGCTAAGCTCTCTCAACTCAGTACTGGCGTAACCAGCCAGGAGGAGAAGGGAACCACACTCACTACAATTCCAGTCTCACATAGACCTACCACGACAGCAAACCAAACACATAAACACACAAAAACATACTTGGAGGCTCTAAATAAAAATCTGCCTAAGCAGCAGAGACCTCCAAAGCAGACACCCAAGCAACCGCTACCCCAAAACAAAACACGTGCAACACATAGCTCAGAAAGCCAGTGTGCCGAACAGTCACAGCCCTTAAGGCTAAACAACACACCTGATACACTTGTAATAGGTGACTCTATCATCAGGCACACTGACGTCCCACTCACCAGGCTGAACAAGGAGAAGGTCACGGTGAGCTGCCTGTCGGGCGCTAGGATCCGCCACATAACACAAGCACTCAGGTCACTCCAAGGCAAGTACAAATATGACTCAGTCATTGTCCATGCTGGTGTGAATGACCTGAGACGTACCTCCCTGGACTACATGAAAAGAGACATATAGGAGCTCTCTGAGCATGTAGCCCAGGCCAGTATGACCCTGATCTTGAGTAGCATCTTACCCTCACCAAGAATGATTTCACAGTATGAAGACAAGATTATCAATTTCAACAACTGGCTTAAGTATTGGTGTCATTCAAAGGGGATCCAATGCCTGTCAGCCTGGGATGACATGCTCGACAAGCCACGAAGCTTCGCTAGGGACGGCTTGCACCTGTCACCCCTGGGCTTTCGGATATTGGCAAAGGCTCTTGCTACCCCCATAGTGCCTTTTTAGGCAAGGCTCAAAAGACAAACCCACCTCCATGGGTATCACAAGGGATAAGAAACTAAGAGTAATGCTACTCAACGCCAGAAGTCTAAACCTCAAGATGCACGCACTCGAAACTCTCCTTAGCATGGAGAACATCGATATCTGTGCAGTAACAGAAACCTGGTTCAAGGCTCTCGAGAGCACCCCAGCACTACCATGTTATACCTCATACCATGCTTTTTGGCCCCAAAACTTGGACCGAACCACAAAAGGAGGGGGAGTATCAATATTCGTCAAAGATATCCACACCTCCAGGTTGGTGGCACAGCACGAAGCATCAGAGACTATCCATGTGCAACTAACAGTGGGTAAAACTGCCTTCCAGTTTATAGCCTGCTACAGACCACCCTCCCAAACCCAGGAACCCCACTCTGCCTTCCTGAGAACAATGGAAAATATGAAGGTCTCTCCAAACACCATTATATTGGGTGACTTCAACTACCCAACCATAGACTGGGAGCATTACTCTAGCTCCAACACCCTAGCCCAAAGGTTCATAGAATTTATAAACTCAAATGCTATGGAACAACTTGTTACCACTCCCACAAGAGGGGAAAACATACTGGACCTGATCATCACCAACATGGGGACTCTATGCTCCAGACCAGAAGTGTATCCCTCACTGGTAAGATCAGACCATAAACTAATCTCACTGGATATTCACATCCTGACCCCACCCCATGCCCAGAAAACCACAGTGAAAAACTTCTCTAAAGCAAATTTCACACTCCTCAAAACCAAGGTGGAATCCTTCAAAGCCCCCAGGCCTGTGGATAATACGGCCCAGACCGCAAAATCCTTTATAAACGCATTCTATGAACACCTTCAGGAATGCATGGATCATGCAATCCCAAATAAAACCAAGACCCAATCCTCCAAAGGCAGACGTCCTGTCTGGTGGACCTCAGCCATAAACAAACTATACAATAGAAGGAGGAAGCTACTACATGATAGAGCAAAATCCCAAAAAGGGAAGGCATCTCTGATCAGTATTAGCAAAAAACTACGGGCACTCATAAAATCGTCTAAGGCCAGCTTCGAGAGAAAAATTGCACAGGACACTAAGGATAATCACAAGGCTTTCTTTAGTTATGCTAGGAACCTGGGTGGGAATTCCCAGATATGCTCAGAATTAGTCCAAAATGACAAAAAATACACCGAACCCACAGACATTGCCAACATCCTTGCTGACAGGTTCAGCGCAAACCCCCCCCCTCCCCACCAAAAGGGCTAATATCTATCCCAGCAGAGTGCTGCCCCCCTGACATCTCAGATGCTCAGGTAAGAGCTGCCCTCTCCAAAGCAAGAAACACAGCATCAATGGGACCAGATGGTGTCCCGGGCTGCATCCTACATGAACTCCAAGAAGAGCTAAACCCAAACCTAAAACTACTGTTCAATCTCAGCCTTACTACAGGCTATGTACCCAAAGAGTGGCGTACAGCAACAGTGGTCCCTCTCCACAAAGGTGGTGCCTCAATGGATCCTGGAAACTATCACCCTATAAGTCTCAATAGCTTGGTCTGCAAAGCTATGGAAAGGATCATCATGGACCTTATAAATAAAGATACTGGGGACCTGCAGACACTGGATCCTACCCAGTTCGGCTCTGTTAAGGGCAGATCCTGCCTCTTGAACCTGGTCGATTTCTTTGAAACAGTCACCAAGGCCATTGACAAGGGGAAGGTGGTCCACACAGCCTACCTGGACATCGCAAAAGCCTTTGATACAATACCCCACTCGGGCATTATAGATAAGCTCACCAACTTAAATATAAACCCCTATGTCACTAGATGGGTTGCAAACTGCCTCAAGGACAGAACCAACATGGTTAGAATAGCTGGAGCCATGTCAGACTCCAAACCAGTTACAAGTGGCGTCCCACAAGGCTCATTCCTGGGACCTCTCTTGTTCTGTATATATTTCTCGGAGGTACAGGCCAACATGGAAGGACTGTGGCTGACCAAGTTCGCAGATGACTGCAAACTGAGTGCCATAATAGACTCTCCAGCCGACCCAAGCATCCTCCAAAAGGGCCTCATAGAAACAGACAACTGGTGCCAGAGCCATGGCCTCAAGCTAAACGCCAAAAAGTGTATAGTCATCCCCTTTGGCAAAAACAAAGTGCCCAGAAATTACCACATAGGTGGTAATCCATTAAGTACAGAAGAAGTAATTAGGGACCTGGGGACCCAAGTTGATAGCAATCTCTCATTTGACAACCACGTGGCCAAAGTGGTTAGAAAAACATTTTATATAGCCCACCTAATCATGAAGGGATTCACATCTAGATCAGGGGAGGTCATCGTGCTTCTTTACTCATCCCTCATCAGGCCCATAATTGAGTACAATGCCCCTTTTGGGATGTACCTTACCAGACACCTGCAGCAACTAGAAAGACCCCAAAAGTACCTCACCAAGAGGATCAAGGGGCTCAAACAGATGCCGTATGCTGCCCGGTTAAAGAAACTCCAGCTCTACTCAGTGGTATTCCGCCTGCTCAGAGGCGATTTGTGCCTGACGTATAAAGCCATGTCCAACCCGGAATTAATGGACATGCTGCACCTCAGAAAATCCAAATCCCATCGAGCTACGCGCTCGAGGGACTTGAACCTCAGCACTGAAATAAATAGGACATGCTGGAGGAACAGATTCATAACCCAGAGGCTCCCTTCACTCTGGAATAAAATCCCAGTCCAGGTTAGGCAGAGTCCCTCATTGACTCTCTTCAAGAGGAATCTTGATGAGTGGATGGGAGATCATAGGTTTACCCCAGGTATCACTTCTGTGTCACTGTTAGACAGAGGCACAGTATACTAACCTCAAAAAAGGGCATAGCAAAATTAATTTAATATGGGTGGCGAAAGCCATACACACTCTGGCTAGGCTTATAAATGCCCTAGGGCAGATAGCCTAGTATGAACCTATGAACCTATATGCTTTCCTCTCTTCCCCTATATAAATGAATATATTATTTATCACCAACTGTAGTATGTAATAAAGTGGAAGAAAGAGAGAAAAAGAAAGACATATTCTAATAATAATAGTTATAAGATTTTAAAGTATATGATCAATTTAGTAACCACCTTCTATATTTTTTACTTTATAGACTGCCTTTTCAAATTAGACTAAAACACATTCCTTCATTCAGACATGTGCAATTAGAGTTGATTTTACAGCTTAAATACTCTTATGTTATTGGCAACAAAGTTTTTCACATTCATAGAGCTAGAATTTGCCATTTGTTATTTTTATGGTATTCCTTCTGCTTCTCATCTTCTCTCCCATCCTCCCGCAACCCCTCTTCTCCGGTCAGCAAGTAGCTTTAGTTAGCTGTAATTTCTATTGCAAAATTCAGTGCTATACAGCCATTGTACATTAAAGCATTATATTGACGTTAAAATTACTATTTCTATCAGTTCCTTGCCTTTTTCAGAGCTTTGCTAACAAAAGTACCTGTTATGTTCATTCTTTTGCATGCCTGATACTGTAAATACTGGTTTTGACATGGTGTGGTGCTAATGAAAGGAGGGCAGAAAGTGTGCAAATATGTATGTTTTTAATATGATACAAAAGCATGATACTGAATATTCTGTCTCGTATAGAGAGTCTAGGAAAATAGTCATGTCCTCACACCAAAATTCTAAGACTTAAAAGAAAACTATACATGAAGCAAAACTGTTTGGGAGCATATCTTTTAGCAAGGTTGGCACCTTATTTTGTGACATTATCTCAGACTCTTCCTCACACTTGCCTCTGGGAGCATCCTTTCAACCATCATTTAACTGTCACATTTCATCACCCCTTCCCCTAACTTCTACTCTCCCCATCTTTTTTTTGTGCTTCTGTTTATAACTTGAAGATAGCAAGTAGTAATGATCCATATTCTGTTGAACCATCACTGACTAAAAGTTATTAACATGTTCTGGATGCCTTTATGTATAAAATCAAAACATGTGAATAGATTATGTATACAAAGAAAAGTAACATTCATTCTTTTTACTAGACTCATTATGCATTTTTCCTTGTAATGTACTTTCTATCTTTCCATTCTTAATGTGTAAATGTTAATTCTCATTTGTGTTATAAAACCTTGAATTTTTGATCCTGTATGCCTAGGTTCATGGATACTTACTATGCTATAGGTCTGTAAGGATATTAAGAAGCATAACATTACACTTACACAGTAGTTTTAGCTCTTATATTTTGTATATGAATAACACACAAGGGGGCAGAAGATGGAAATGTTGGCATATTTACTTGTTTCCCCTATCCATGAGGGACATGGGTGCTAAAAACGGGTGACTTTGCAGTTTCCATCCAATCATCTAGATTACATTTCAATAGAATAAGAGAAATACTTTTAATTTATGTGGAGTGGAAGGCAGTTCTGTAGAAGAGAACATGTTTTATTTATTTTGCAAAAGAGATCAAGATCTCTTGAGTGGGTGTTCACATTAACATACGTGCGAATGTGTAATAGGTCTGACAGGATAAGGTCTTTTGAGGCTGTATACGTGAAGAAGAGAGCACCTATTGGAAGCCTGTATGATACTGAATATAGAGACAAGGTTTTGAGGTTTTCTGTGTAGTTTTTGTGATCTGAGCCTTTGATTTTTTTAGTTCAAAAGCTTTGTAGTCATTCCCAATTAATATGCATGCCAGCACTGAGTAAGGGGGCTCTAAGATACTAAATATTGCATCTGGTGAACAAAATGCTAAAGAGTAAATTGTAACTTTAAATAAGGGTTCTGGGAAGTGATTTCAGAGGTTGAAAGAGATGAAGATGTGGCTGAGTCCCACCACGCCTAGAGGTGTAACTTGATCGTATAACCATATACCAAAATAAAATTATTACCCAACTCTAAAGAAAATAAAAAAGCAGAAAATGACAAAAAAAAAAACAACTTTATAGGTTGTAGCTCTAATATTTAGGCAATAAAGCCTTCTTGGAGTCCTTATCTTTTTTTAGATTGAGGCTTCCCTCACATGTAAAAACTTGTCCTATGAGCTTCATACACTTCCATTACAGTCCTTCACTAATCATATCAAAATTTCTTTCTCTGAAGCTGTAACAAAATCACTAATCACTTTTAAAGCCTCCAGGAAATAAGACTGGATCTTATCAAAATTCAGTCCACTCATTCACATCATGCATACCTACTGAGAGTGTCATCCTGAGCAAAAACACTGCAGCTCTACTACTGTGAGCCACAGTTGTCTTTCAGGTGCCACAGGATCTCTGATGTTGTAAAGGACACTGTGAACCCTAACACCTGACAAAGACAACCACATGGCAATAGTACTTACGGGAGTGAATGACTTTGGAATTAAACTCTTGGGATGTACGCAGAGAGATGTGTTAGAATGTTCCTTGCATGTTACAAATGCAGGTGAGACACTAGTCCTGAATGGGATCCTTTCTTCACTTCGAATGATGCCTAAATACAAAGAATAGTTAATTAGCATCAGTAATTCGTTAAATAGCTGGTGTCATTCTGGCATGGGACAAGATGGCTGACAGTCTGGGTTGCTTCACTAAGTATATCCTGAACCTGTCATTCTAAGGCTTCCACATACTGGCTAAAGCCTTTACTGCCCTCAAATGCCTTTTTAAGGCAGATTCTAGCTGACTGACATTCCAGTATAACCATCATAGCAGTCCTGAAATTGGGTCACCTTAAGGCACTCTCTTCAACTTCAGAAGTCTGAAAAATAAATTGACTTATCTTGAGGTAGCTTCTGACACATGGTTTAAACATAAAGAGAATACTCCCTCTCTGCCTGGGTTTTGTACTTCTCGTGTCTTTAAACCTGATGGCAACTGTTGAAGAGACTCTCTGTTTATCAAGGAACATACTGTCTCCAGGTAGATCTCTAGGGACACATAAACGACTCATTGAACTAGAAATCACTCTAGATAGAATTAATTTTCAACTAATAACTTGATATAGAATACCTTCTTTGCCCCCTAATGATCATGTACGATTCCTCAGTACTCTAAATGACCACCCTATTAGCAAAACCTCCATTATATTTGATTAATTTAAGTACCCTTCAATGAACCAGGAAACTTGTACCTCCATTGTAAGATATGGCAAAAAATTCCTAGATTTAATAAAAAAAAAAAAAAAACTCCCTTGAACAGCTGGTAAACAAACCTATTAGAGGACTCGGCATTCTTGATCTGACTGTTAGTTTGTCCGCTGCTTGCATTTCTCCTCTGATGTCCTCTTCCCCAGTGAAGTCTGACCACAAGCATGAGACCTTCTACTTTAAAGTCACAAAATGCCCTGCAGCAAACCCCAGTGAATTTAAGGACTACAAATGTGTCATCCTTAACTTAGTCTATGATAAATTATTACAAGTCACTTATGAAAGCCGCACCCCTAACTCTGAAACAGCAGCAAGCTTTAGTAGGGAATTATGTACCCATTTAGAAAGGTACATAGAGCTAGCAGATTCTACCAGGGTTGAGCATAATGGGAAATTCAAAAATAAAACACCCTGGTGGTCTACTACCATAAATAAGGAATTTCTTTTGTTGTAGAGTTTAAAATATATAGCAGATCTAAAACCCCTTTTCAGTGAATATCAAAATCATTACAAAAACTGAAAAACTCTTATCAGGTCCAGTAAGGAGGCTATACTCTGAAGTCAAAGATAATTATATCACACTGAAGTTGTTCACAATCATGCCCCCTGTTCTGATACAACACACATTGCCAATATCCTTACAAACACATTTATTAAAACTTTACCCCAAGAATTATAAACAAAGCCATAAAATGCCTGAAGCCCATACTTCGCCATATATGTATAAAGATCATTTACAGAAAGTGATCAACAAGACCAAAAATACTTCCTATATACAGAGCCAGATCCAGCACAATGTGACGGCTGCCTTGGGTTCAGAGCTAGCTGGAGGGCTCTATGCTGACTTTAAAAAACAAACAAGGATGCTCCATATCAGGACATGTCAACTTAAAGAAAATGTTCCATTTCAAAAGCGTGGGGGAGAGAGCTGTTCCCAGCTCAGGAGGAAGAGCATGCTCCATTTCAGCACACATTAGTTAAAAAAAAAATCTCCAATTCAAAAGCACAAAAAAGAGCAGTTTTCCACTTTGGCCCAGAAGACGTGCACACAGGATGAGAATGTGTCAACATGTTAAGTGCACACACAGATATCAACTGTGTGGGAAATTTAAAGCAAAAATTGTAGTGGTGTACAGGACTTTGCATAGCATTACAGCAGAGACAGACAGGACATTTATATAGAACTGCTCAGCTGTGCATGGATTTAGAGCAGAGACTTAACTTTGAATGTTTCTGAGGAAAACAGTTTTACAGGTGGGTGTGTGTCTGAATGAGTCAGGCACAGTTAATAAAGTCACATTGCAAAGACAGAAGTAGGTAATCTGAATGTTAGTGTGAGTATGGTACAGAAAGGGAGATCTGAGCGAAAGGCAAAAAGAGTAATAGGGCTCTGTACATACTTACAAGAAGTAGTGTTGTTTCTTAGCGTGGTGATTAAAGGTCTAGGTGTATATGGTGGAATCAGTGGTGTTCTCTCCCTAGTTCTTTAAATTCATAAATCATTGTTGCTGATACCAGCATAATGTGAGTAACATTATCACTGTGTTTATGTGATTAAAGTCACTCTCTCTAATTTATTTCAAGAAACATAACCAGGTTGCTGATTGCACTTACATTTTGTTTAAAATTCAACAACAGAAAAAATGTTTCTTGTAACTGTACCATTACTTTGCTATGTTGAAGTCTGTGTCCATCATTGTTTATGTGTGTGTGTGTGTGTGTGTGTGCCTGCAAAATGGCAGAGGGATTTAAAACTGATTTTGCAAACTCAGGTGGAATATTTTAGATTGATTAAAAAATACAGGACTGACTGGGCTGGATACAAAGAAGTGGAATGTACATTTCCAGAAAATTCAGGTAAGCTAATCAGGAATTAGTATTAGTCAGTAATAGTTATTAGACTGCAATTATTAAATGTCAAGCATGAGTTCTGGACTTCATATCCTTCAGAAAATGTTTGTTAAAGCAAAGCTTGTTATTCTAGCAACTTTCGAGCTATGTAAGTGAAACATAAATTCTGTTCTTGGTTTTGGGATCTTTGTCTCTGATTTATACTAAGAAGTTGGGAAGACAGAGAGAGGTTTGCAATGGTTTTCTGGTGCATTATTTATGAATGTATTCATTCACTTGTTCTCAAGCCGATATATGAGGTGTACGGTCATGCAAATGGTTGTAACTGATGTTGTTGATTGTGGTTGTGTTTGTATGTATAAATACTTGGTTACTGATGGTATAGTGGAAGGAGCTGATTGCAGTAAAGAGGAGCATCATTATATGTCCCCTATTCTTTGAGTACAATCTTTGGTTTCCTTGTTTTATTGATTGTAGACAGTATATTTATTATCTGGCTGTGAGTAAACTGGACAGCATGATGTTTATGAGTTTATTGCTAATATTGTAAGAGTGAATACATTTTTAATTAAACATGTTTTTTGCAGGCGCACACAGTTTTGTAATGCACTGTGTTGAGCTACAGCATTGTCTGGTATTTAGTGCAGGAGAGTAACGCTAGTACAAGCTGCTTCTGTAGTGCAGAGTTTGATTCTCTCCATCTTCTTTCCGCTACTGTGTGACTGACCACTTCACCGGACAGTACTCTTAGGCTGCCCCTAAAAAAGGAACACTTGCATCTGGTGAGCTGTCCCAAGCTGTTAGCAAATGTGTTGCAATCTTTCTCAATGGCGCATCTTGTAGTGTAATGGATTGCCAGGTGCATTTTTAATAAATGCAGGTGTCAAGGGGAGAGTTGTTTAGTGTTGCTTGTGTTTTTAGTGTGAGACTGTTTTGTTTAACAATTAGCTGTTAGTGCATTTATTGTAAAATCTGAAATCATTTTAAATTAAATCCAAATCGCTGTGATCTTAGTAGAATTTTAAAAATGTATGTTTGCACTGACAGGTTTCAACAGTGTTTTATGGTACATGAAAAGAGAAAGCCAAGATATATAGCTGTGTGGGAGGGGCATTTCATTACCCTTTTAGAGCTCCATTTGAACATGATCTGGCTCTGCCTCCATGGGACCTACCAGCATACCTACTTGCTTAATTAGTACTTTTAAACATGCCTTCTAGACGCATTCCTTAAATTGGTTAACCTAAGTTTAGGTACTGGTTTTGCCCCAGTGAGCAGTGAATGTCAGTCATGATGCTTGTCGTAAAACTGATACAAGTAATTGCAGACCTATCAGCCTCATCTGCAAAGCCAAGGAACACATTATAACCAAATTCATAAACTACAATGTCAAGAATCTTAGTAAAAATCCGCCCCAATGATTTGGATTTGTGAAGGATACAGCCTGTCTGTCAGAACTGGTACATTTCTTTGGAAGAGGTTATGAAGGCTCTAGACAGTGGTGATGCATCGCATACTGCAAATCTTGCCTTGGACAAGGCCTTCAACACCATTCTCCATGTGGTATCTTACAGAATCTAAATGCTTTAAAAATTGACCCATATGTGTTAAGATGGATAGCAAATTGTCTGAACGTCAAAACCCATCCAGTGTGAGTTGCAGGTGCCAAATTAGAAAGTATGAAAGTGACTAGCTGTGTCCCTCAAGGCTCAGTGCTGGGACCTCTCTTTTTTGAGAATTACTTTTCAGATATCCAAACAAAGAGTCAAGACCTTTGGTTAACAAAGATCACAGATAACTGCAAAGTGGGGGTGGTTTGCAGAAAGAACTCTCACTAGTAAACTCTGTTAAAAATGGGCTCAAAGTAAATGTTAAAAAGTGTAGTTTTGCAACTTTTGGTAGCCATCCCCCTCCTCTTTGCATACTGTACAGACAACACACCAATGCAAAATGAAATGTAGTCGAGGACCTAGGAATGTCAGTTACTAATGACCATCATTTGACAATGGCTGTCAAGAAATCTCTTTACTTAACATAGCTAACTGCAAAAGGACTCTCATCAAGGTCTAAACAGATAATCACTCCCTTATAATTATCATTAATCAGACCAAGTTATTGAGTCCGATACTCCCTTCCGAGTGTATCTCATTAAGCATATCAAATATGTAAAATGTCTCCAAAGGCTGCTAACCATAAAGTTCAAAGGCTTAAAGTCCCTGATCTATCAAGTGAGGCTAAAAGCTCTGTGCCTTTATTCAGCTTCTTAGACACTTTGAAAGGTAGGACTTTGTCTCACTTATCATGCCTTTAGAGATCCAGTTGTTCTCTGTGTCTCTGCTAGTCCAATGACTCCTCCAATATTAAAACCAGAGACCTAAATATTCACCTATATACAAATAAAAGATGGTGGAGAGAAAAGTTTATAACACAGCACCTCTCAAAACTTTGTAGTATGTTTCTCCTGTTTGTAAGGTACTTAGGCTCAGTATCTTCCTTTAAATAAAACACAGATGACTGAGACGGCATCCACAAATTTACTCCAGGATTTTCTGGTATGGCCTCTTGGTGAAGAGAGGTGAGGCTTCCGGTATGGAACTGACAAGGTGTAAATGGTCATAAGATTCAATAGTCTTCGAACATCTATGAACATATGCATCTATGATTGCATGACTGGTTAATGGAGTTGGAATGGAAAAAAAATAGATGTGGTACAGAAAATGAGGATTATTCTCACATGGGACACTTCTGAGTTTTGTTTCAGTATGGTAAATTTAAATTATTTTAACCAACAGGAGAAGTAATTTAAGTTTAGGTATCATTTCTGTTCGGACAGAGGAATAGACAACAGTGAGAGTGCAAAGACTAAAGCTGCCACTAGTTTCACTTGGATAGTGTTTGATACCAAGAACTTAGCTAACTGCAGAACTGTTGATGCAATCAATTGTAAAACAAGGGCATGCCACAACACAGGAAAAATAGGCTGAAGTGTCACATTGACTTTACTAAAGAAATCAACAAGTTCATGTGTTCAGGGAAAGCCAAAGCTAGAGGTAAAGACAAATTTAGGCTCTAGCTGCATATGAAAACTCTGGTATATCTGAAGGGAAAAAATCTAGAATCCATATGGCAATATTTTATCTGTAAACCAAGGTATAGGGAACAGAACATAAGACTCTGTTTTGGAAGGAGAGTTTCTTGCTGGCTTGAAAAGATAAAGTTGGCACCGTGAGGAAGTGAACCGCAAAAGTGCTGAAATTGCTTGATGCTGCTTGTGACCAAAGGAGATAAACCTATGTTACGATTGTATTGCTAAGCCAAATACAGCTACCTAGAAGTAACCAAGAAAGTGCTGGAGTGCATCTTGAGAGGGATGAACTCTCAAATTAAAGCAGTACTGCTTCCATGCTGCAAAGTCCTGTTTGGGATACACCCTGAATATTATGTGCAGTTCTGGAGGCCATACAAGGAAGGGGACCTCAAGATGCTGGAAGGTGTGCAAAGGAAAGCCACTTGAAGGGTGCATGAGGTGAGGGTGGGGGATATAGCTAGATTGGCTAGATATTAGAGGAGTCAGTATTCATCTCAGCAAATGGATAGGGGAGATATGATATTGGTGCATAAGGTCATGTCAGGAAATTGGGAAGAGGTCATCTTCAACTCAAAGGACAGAGGGAGAGGAGACATAACCAGCACATCTTAGGATCTGTAAAAGTATTTCTTCACAAAGGGGGAGTAGACCAAGAGGATAGACTAAGAGAATGGATGTTGGAGAAGGAATCCAATGAGAGATACAAGAAGGCATGGGACTGCTAGAAAAGGATAAAAGGAGGGATGGCTGAAGGAGGCATAGAACTTTAAATATCTGCAGTTTAATGTAGTTAGCTTGTGCAACTTTCTGTGATGAATGTAGTTTCTTCCTAGCGGTTGCAAAAATCTTATTTTGCTTTAAATTTCTTTGAATTTCAGAATGGCTACACACCTCTTCACATTGCAGCAAAACAAAATCAGATTGAAGCAGCTAGCAGCTTACTACAGTATGGCGCATCTGCCAATTCAGAGTCATTGCAGGGAGTCACACCACTTCATCTTGCTTCACAAGAAGGGAACACCCAGATGGTAGCAGTATTGATCTCCAAACAAGCCAATGTTAACCTGGGAAATAAGGTGAGAAAACTAATTTTCAAAACCAAGGGACAGTAGTTTCAAAGCCAAGTATCTCTTTTATGTTTCTGCCGAATATGGGTTGATATAACACTCATTCATTCATCTATTTGGGAGAAATTGGAATCTAATTCAGCTGTAGAACATAATGAACTCATAGGTTTTGAAATCAATCTTTACCCACGATGCATCAATGTTACTTGGTGCTTTTGTTTTGTCAGAATTTATCTGCCCATCTTGAAAGTTCACATTTGAATATTTTGTATATGAGTAATCAAAGTACCACATCTAATTTTGTTGTTTGGTTAACTTTGCTTGGATGTCTTAACAGTAATTTGCTCAGCAGTGAGGCAGACATGCTTGGGTGGGGGCAAGTGCTGCAATGCTGCTGACCATACCCTCATTCTTGCATTAGAATGCATATTAATAGCCACAAAGTGGGAAGGGGGCATTTGTATTAAGGATAAAAAGCATGAGCAGAGAGATTGCTTTCTTTGTTTCTTTAACAACGCTACACCATTTGGCAACGTTTGTCACACTACAGCAGATCTGTAATAAAGTAGCCATTGCTAGTTGCTCAGTCTTAAATTTTTCATGCATTCTGCATTAGAATACACTCTAACATTATCTTGTACTCCCCAGAGCGGGCTCACTCCCCTACATCTCGTAGCACAGGAAGGGCATGTGCCTATCGCTGATATTCTTGTCAAACATGGTGCAGCTGTTGACCCAACAACACGGGTAAGATTTAAAACCTTATTTTACAACCATGAAAAATAAAAATAAGTTAAATGGTGTTTTGTAGGCTGACCCACTAGCAGAGCATCCTTCCACTCTGCTGGTATCTGGGATTGATTACAGATCCTGATTCCAAAGGAGTGGCTATGAGGGAGAGGAATAGGTGTCTGACAACAAGCTCTCCCATCTGTCCCATGCAGGCATTGGGTGAGTAATTACATTTGCTGAAAGGACCACTGGTGACAAATAGGAGAATCTGGGCTCATATAAATCCAAGCATGATGACATCACACCTCTTGCGTGGCACTCATGTGAAAACATATTCAATTTTGAAGTTTTACTCATTACTCATTAAGGTATGCCACACTGGGAGACTGCACATATAAAAATATTAAATTAAGAGGTGTGAATTCATCTGTGGAGTTTAAATATTCATTATAAAATTATAGATGTTTTATATTAAATGCATATGGTCACATGAGTACAGTCATTTAGCACTGTGTCATGTGAGTCCAGTATTTTAGCAGTGTTGATAATGCATGGTGTCACATGAGTACAGTACTTTAGCAGTGCTGTTAATGCAGTGTCACATGAGTACAGCATTTTAGCAGTGTTAATGCACGGTGTCACGTGAGTACAGTATTTTAGCAGGGTTGTTAATGCACAGTGTCATGTGAGTACAGTATTCTACTAATGTCATAGACTTACTGTTCTCCAAGGATGCAAGACCTCTGTAGATATGTTTAAGCCATTTACTGTACAATAACATTAATTTGCTTTGTCAGCTCAGTTTTTTTGCATCATGTATGTTTTCAGGGATCAATATTATTATGGCAATATACTGCATTAAATAACTTACTGGGGATGCATAATGGTTAAGGTGTTTACCCCCACAGTCACAAGGTACAGGGTAAATTGGTTCAGCTTAAAAAGGCCTGCAAGGGCATCTAGCCTAGTACTTACCTATAAACCTACTGATTTGTAGTCCACTGGTGCTGATTCACAATGACCACTATATACTGCAGGTGGTCCATGGTTTTGATAAGATTTCAGTTGAATTGCTGTTAAAAAGCAAGGCCACTGACTTTTGTGCTTTTTGTCTTAGTCACAAGCCAAGGCACAGTGCCAGCAAGTGTACAAACATTTTATGAGGAAGCTTGCACACACACAGATGTTTACTGTGTTAGCTACCAGTAACCTTCCAGCAACTGGTAAAAGTAATGTCTTATGGTTTTTCCCGGTTAGGGGTCACCACAGCGGAACTTCGGTCCGCTAATGATTGGCAGTGGGTTTTTACGGTGCGGCGTAGCCAGCCCGACGTCCAACCTTCAAAGAAGGCACACCCATTCACGCACGCACGCACCCACCTGCATGTCTTTAACGTCACTCGACCACGGGGAGGACATGCAGACTCCACACAGAAGGCGCTCCAGCCGAGAATCAAACGGGAGAACCTCTTGCTGTGAGGTGACAACGCTAACCACTGCACCACCGCGGCATTCTGTTGTCATATAACAGAGCAAGGAAAGAGGGTAATAGCTCTTTGAATAGCTGATTCTCTTTTTTCTGACTTGTTTCAGATGGGATACACCCCATTACATGTGGCTGGTCACAACGGACACATAAAGATGGTGAAATTTTTACTACAACATCATGCTGAAGTCAATGCTAAAACCAAGGTAAGCAGTTTTGAATCTGAATAAAAATCATATGCATTCCTCTCTGTTGACACATCCTAGCTTAAAGTACTCTTGAAAATGGATTAACCTGAAAGACAATACTATTTTGTTATGCAGCCACTTAAAACTTGTACAGTTTCATTTTTAGTATGTAATTTGACAATATAGGTTCCGTCTGCATTTTCGAAGTAATCAGGTGCCACTGGTAGTTATTTGCTAGTGGTAATTAGGTAATAATACACTTCAGGGTAAGTGCTAGTGTAAAGCAGTTTCTTGTCAAGTAGCTGTCTTTCAGGTATCATGGCCAGTGCTTTAAGCACTCAGGAAGTCATATTTTAACGTAGCACAGACCATGAAATATATTTTGTTATACAGTATCTTGTTTGTAATTAAAACATGTTAAATATGCACAAACAAGATATAATGCAACCTAACAGTTTTTCTGTGTTTAGAAAGAGCTTCTAATTACTAAATGCTATTACGCTGCATTTCTTGTTCATTTTTATGCATTTTTGTTAGCAGTTTTTTTATGCCCTTCTTCGTCTAGCTGCATGAGCCCTAAAGAAATAACATTGCTAGTAGAATTAACTGTATCTGTTACCTAAACTGCTAATAATGTATAGAAATATCTGGAATGAGTGTTTGGAGTGTGCTACAGAGGTAGGAAGAGTTCATGTTACTCCTCCATGCAGATTGTTTTATTATTATTATTATTATTTCTTATGCTGACAATACTGATTATAGAGAGCTATTTTTTTTCTTGGCAACAGTGAGAGACAGAAGCAAATGCAAAATAGGGATGGCACTGTATTCACAGAAGTTAGCTTCATTGCACTAATTGTGCTTCACTGTCGTGCTCTTGCAGCAAGCACTACAGAGTTAGTGATTCCGAAACACACAAGAGACACATGGCCACATGTGTATGCCTGTGAATTGAGCTACACTGTGTTCTCTCTACTGAGCCACATAGTTGTCTAGCACAGGCACACATGCACACGTGCGTACACACACCCACACATGCACTGTAACAGTCACAATCATGCCCACAGACAGACACAAACACTCTCTCTCTCTCACACATGCTCTCTCACACACACACACACACACACACACACACACACACTCTCTCTCATGCACGCACACACACACACACACACACACACACACATTTTCTCTCATGCACACTCTTGTCTCACGCATGCACACACACACACACACACACACACACACACACACACACACACACACACACACACACACACACACAGACACAATCATGCCCACAGACAGACAGACAGAAACACACACACACACACACTGAGCTTTGCAGTACTCACCTACTGTAGTGCTAATACATCTGCCGCTGGCAAAGGCAACAGTGGGTGTATACAGTACAACTACAGTGTTTAGTCATCACAGCTCTACCCTGCAGTGAAAAAGCATAGTAGAGTATGTCTTTAAATTACTGCATTCACTATTTCAATCCTGATGCTTTAAATCACTGTGCTGCATTATTTCAGTGCTGGTGAACAGGTGTGGAGTAGAGCTAATTTATATTATCTGTGCCCCCCTGTTAGCCAGCAGATTTCTACTGTACTACAAGATGGAGGCTTTATACTACTGTAGCACTACAGTGGTTTCTTAATCGCTCCCTCATAATGCACTGAGCAGTCCTGATAGAAACAGGATGATATAGTGTGTAATGTGTTTCTGAATGCCCCCTGTTTGCATACTAACTTTTCTGTGAGTGTTTAGTGAACTTTGATGGTTGTTAAATAACTCAGAAATTTTCTGCAAAGAACGGATATGTATTTATATGCCTTTTTGTGCATGAGGGATGGAAGTATTCATTTTGCTTTGTTTCTCACCTCTGAGCATTTGATCAAACTGAAAGTAACACAAATCAATTGGAAATGGAGTACCAGTTTATGAAAATGCTTCAAGATTTGAGTCATGATAAATATGCTGATCTTATTATATTAGAAAAGCTGAAATGATGCCCCCAAAATAATTGAAAGAAACACAAAGTACTATAGTTTCAATACTCTGAGAGTAAACGTTTAATTAATATCTTGTACATAAGATGACAGCCAAGGCATGAAATGATAGAAAGTGTGAAACTGTAGTGGTATGATGGGTGGTGGTGATCACTGGGTGGGCTTGGCATAATGGTTAATGCTTCATCTCATAGATACAGGATACATGGTTTGATTCTGACCTCAGGTTATTGGCTAGACTTAAAATGGCCATCCAGGGCAGTTAGCCTGGTACTCAAACATGAATCTATAATGCTGTGAAACAACATATTTTATTATTATTACTGTTTTTACAAGTCACTAGGGGAAGAATCTTATAAAAGATAAAAGATAATTGAATCTGCCTGATTATAACGGCATTGAAAATGTATCTGCCCTCCACACCCTTACCACATCCATCATTCTTTCAAGGCTCCCCAGAATTTCTGTCAATCTGAAGTAGTTAACTTAATTTGTGCATCAACCTATGGGTTATCGGATCCATATCGGATCCGAACCGGCAGTTTCCAGCAGCTAAGATCCGAGCATCAGGCTCCTCCCCCGTACCCATAACTCCCTGCCATCCCTTCCTGACCTCAGATCTAGTTTGCTGCGGTTTGAACAGCAGCTTGATCTTGAGCGTCTGAGTTTCCTGAGACTTCTTGTGAGAAAAATCTTTCTATTTTTTAATTTCTTCAAGTTTTGGGTGATTTTTGAGTGTTGGAACTAGTTTAGTTTTAGTTTTAGAGTGTTCCCTCGGGTTTTGTGTTTCCTCCCCCTTGTTTCTTAGAGTGTTAGGGTGTGTTTGTGTGTGTGGTCTTGGGGCCTAGTGCTTGTGTTTTAGTTGTAATGTCTGAGGCCTCCAAGACATTCTTTTCTAAATGTACCGAGTGTGGCCATAAGCTTTCCCCGGCTGATGGCCACACTTGGTGTGTTTTATGCCTTGGGGTTGAACACCTATCTTTTGGCTGTACTATTTGTGCAGCATTCAACCCCAGGGCTATCAGGGACCGGAGGTCGAAGCTGAACCTGGCGGGACTCCTGCCCCAGGACTCGGCTCCGTCCTCCGGCCCCTCCGTGGTTCCTGCCGCGGCTGTGACAGCATCCACGGTCCCTTCCCTTCCACTGGCTGGGACTCAACCTCCCTCTTCGGGCCAGGAGGATAGGGAAGCTAGGAGGGAGAAGTGCCGTGAGAAACACAAGTGGCGGGCCGAGGCCTCTGCGTCGGCCCCACCAGCCAAGCGGGTCTCTCCCCCCGGGACGGCCGGGCCTTCTCCTTCTTGGCTCCGTTCTCCCTGCTTTTCGCTGGGGCCAGAGGAGGAGGAGACCCGATCTCCCTCGAGGTCATCGAGGCGGCACTCCCGTCCCGCCTCTGTGGCCTCTTCCAGGTCGACCAGAAGCCTGACAGATGCAGACTTGGACCGGATGATGAGAAGGTTCCTCCAGGCCCAGCTGCAGATGGGAGTGCTCCTGCCTCCCCCCCCTCCGAGGGGGAGCGCTACCCCCTTTTTGGCCCCGATAGCTCCTTCCCTGACTCGCTTCCCAGGTTTGGGGTCTTCGGAGCCGAGTAGCATCGGAGCCGGGGGGTGTCGGCACCGGTAGTCTCGGGTACTTCGGCACCGACAGTACCCTCGAGTCTGTCGGGTCCCTTTTCTATGGATCCTGGCTCTCGGAGCCGAGAGCTGAGCTTCAGATCCGAGGCGGTCAGTGTGCCTTCGGCTCCAACTAGGTTGGAGCATACTGGCCCTTCGGATCCGATGGCTTCGGCTCAGGCCCCAATCTGCCCGTCGGATCCGAGGGAGAGTCGGCTCTCGGATCCTAAGGGGGAGCGACTCTCCTTTGGCATTCGACGTGGTAGAGAGGGTTCTGTCAATGGAATCCAGGCCCCCGACCTTGGCTATGGCTCCACCCTGCACTCCCTCGCAGATGGGTCTGACTTCCATCACCCGGCCCCAGGGACAGCCTGCTCAGACATCCCAGATAGTTCCCTTGTTGGAACAAGATGTGGCTGGTGAGGCCTCCTCAGACAGCCCCCCTGAGGAGGTCCCTCACAAGCGCAAGTGCAAAAGGAGGCACTTGGACTCCCCCCGAGTCCTTGACTGAGGACACGGACTTGGAGGAATGGGAAGGCTCCCCAAGATCACCCCCCGAAGACGTCTCATTTGAAGGCATCATGAAGATGATCAGGATCGGGGGGGGTGGTCTGCCTCAAAGCCTACCTCGGACGAGTCCGTGTTCCTGGAGGCATTTGAAGCAGGCCCGTCTACCTCTTGGGTGTCCCCTGCGACCGATCCCCTGGTAGATCTGATCACTACCAGGGCTTGGAAGGAGCCGGACACTGTGGAGCCCGTCCCTAAGAGGCCTGACAGAATTCTCAGCCCGGCTTTGGACAGGTCTCATTGGAGCAAGGGAACCCCAGTAGATGCCATGTTGGTGGCGGCAGCCACCAAGAGGGAACTGGCCCAAGAGAGTCCCTCGGTCCATCCCCCTGACAAGGAGTCCCGGGCGATGGACCGTTTGGGGAAGCGGATGTTTGCTTCAGCCACCTTCTCCATAAGGTTGCTGAACTACATGGCACATGTCATATGGCTCCAGTGGGATCTTAGCAAAGAATACGCCGGGTCACCCCCAGAGTCCATGTCGGCAGACGACAAGCAGGTGTACTCTACCAGAATGGCCACTCTCAGGTCGATTTCCCATACCTCTATGCGGCTGCTGTCCCATGCTACGGAAGGGGCCGCTAGAGCTAGTGGAGCGGGTGTCGTACTAAGGCGACAGGCCTGGCTCCGCCACTGTGATTTTGCAGAACCCTTCAAGGTGTCATTTGCTAATGCCCCGTTTGATGGTTCTGCCCTTTTTGGCAAGACCGTACGTGATACCTTGGTCCAGAGCGAGAAAGACAGGAAGACGTTGTCTGCCATCGGAGTCCGCTTCTCTGCTCCCCAGAGGCCCTTCTTGAAGAACCAAAAGGGACAGAAGAAGCTGTGGTTCCGAAAGTATCAGCAATCCCGTTTTGCTCCGGACTCTCCGTCCTTCAGAGGCAGAGGAGGACAGGGTGGACGCCGCCCCAGAGGCAGAGGGGCCCCGAAGAACTTTGGGTCCAGAGAACCTTTCTCTGATCGGCCCATGCAGCAACCCTGAGGGGTTACTGACTACTCCACTCTGGAGGCAGTCAGGGGGCGTTTCTCGAAGCACCTAGCAGCTTGGGAGTCCATCACGACAGACCGCTGGGTGCTTCGGATCATATCCAGAGGCTACGAGATTCCGTTTCTCCATCCCCCTCTCAGACCCAGATTCCTCCCCGATGTCCCACCCGATCAGAGGGAGGGCGCAGCTACAGAAATTCGGCAGCTGCTAGAAAAAGGAGCGATCCAGCATGTCCCCCCAGTCCAGTATGGATCGGGCATTTACTCCAGGTTTTTCTCGATGCCAAAAAAGATGGGGGACTTAAGGCCAATCCTCGACTTATCCCTATTGAACCTGGCAATAGCCAAAGAAAAGTTCCGGATGGTCACTCCTCAATCCATTCTCCCCCTTTTGCAGGAGAACGACTGGATGTGCTCCATAGACCTCAAGGATGCGTACTACCACATCTTAATGGACAGACGATCCAGGAGTTTTCTCCACTTCCGGCTAGGAGCCAGTCACTATCAGTTCAGGGTCCTCCCCTTTGGTCTCACTACAGCCCCCAGGGTGTTCACCAAGGTGTTAGCGGTAGTAGCGGCCCACCTGAGACTTCAGGGAATTCAGGTCTTTCCGTACCTGGACGACTGGCTCCTGATTGCCCCCACACGGCATCTACTCTGCACAGCCAGGAATTTCTTCCTTCGCTTAGCTCCCCGGCTGGGGATCACGATTCATGCTGGGAAGTCCTCCCTGCTCCCAACTCAGGTCATAGATTTTATCGGAGCCAGGGTAGACACAAACCAGCTCTTAGTTTTCTTAACTCCGGACCGGTTGCGATCCCTAAAACTACATGTGCAGGCTATTCTTCATTGTCCGACCCCTCCGGCGGAACTGGTCCTGAGGGCCCTAGGCTCGATGGTGGCTACCATCAATCTCCTTCCCATGGCACGCCTAAATATGAGGATTCTGCAATGAACACTCCAAGTCCAATGGTCCTTCCTGCGTTTTCCCCTAAGCCATCCTGTCCCTCTCAGCAGGGTTTGCAGGAGTGCCCTCTTATGGTGGCTCCAGTCTCCAGACCTCCAAAAGGGGCGCCCCTTCTCTATGTCCCCTCCCCTAGCCACGGTGACCACGGACGCCTCTCGCCTCGGGTGGGGGGGGGGCATTGTTGCGGCAGGACCGTCCAAGGCACGTGGAACCAGATGGAGACCTCACTGCATATCAGTGTCCTGGAGATGAGGGCGGTGCTGTTTGCGTTACAAGCACTTCAGAGCATTCTTCCCGTCGGGACGATTGTGATCCAGACGGACAACATGTCTGTCGTTTGGTATATCAACAAACAAGGGGGAACCAGGTCCTATCCACTTTGTCGAGAGGCCATGAGAGTTTGGGAATGGGCGATTTCCACCAACCGCTTTCTCGTAGCGACGCACATTCCGGGTCGGTCCAACATTCTATCGGACAGTCTGAGTCCCACCATCCTCTCCTCATACGAGTGGTCTCTGAATCCCAAAGTAGTGAAGCAGATCTTCTCCAAATGGGGTCAACCTTGTTGCGATCTTTTCGCCTCTCCTTCAAACACGAAGTGCGACACCTACTTCGCTCTAATTCCCCCACCCGGGGAATCACCAAGAGATGCTCTGGTGCATGCTTGGCCTCCCGGTCTTCTTTATGCTTATCTGCCCCTTCCCCTGATGCTCAAATTTCTGCAGAAAGCCAGACAGTTGGGATGCACGATAATCCTCATTGCCCCATTCTGGCCTCATCAGGCATGGTTCCCTTATCTGTGGTCTCATCTAGTGAATCCTCCCTGGATTTTAGATCCCCTTCCGGATTTGATATCTCACCCCCTGGACCTACCAACCCCGAACCTGGACAACCTCAAGCTCACAGCTTGGTTGATCCAGTTCCACTGTTAGTTCGGACTCCCGGTATCTCTTCTCAGGTCAAAGCGATCCTAGTGGCGGCCCACAAGCCATCTACTAGGAAGGTTTATCATAGCAAATGGAAACGTTTTTCTATTTGGGCTGAACATCAGAACCTAGATCCTTTCACAGCTCGTTACCAGCTGTGCTGGATTTTCTGTCGGGACTGTTTGATAAAGGTGCTAGCTCTTCCACAGTCAAAGTACAGTTGGCGGCTAACGCTCATTACCACGTTGGATGTGATCTTGGCCCTCTGACTTCATCCAGATTATGTAAGGCCTTCTTAAAAGGCACCTTCCTACTAAGGCCTCCGGTGAAAGATGTGATCCCTCCTTGGGACTTATCGCTGGTGCTCCAGGCCTTAACAGCTTCTCCCTTTGAGCCTGCTGCCTCGGTAGATCTCAAGTTCTTGTCCTGGAAAACAGCCTTTCTTGTCACTATCACGTCGGCAAAAAGGGTTTTGGAGCTTCAAGCCCTTTGTGCCAAGCCTCCGTACTTGATTTTCCACAAGGATAGGGTATTCCTCAGGACCAATCCCTCTTTTCTCCCCAAAATTGCTTCCAAAAGTAATATTAATCAGTCTATTAATTTGCCAGTCTTCTTCCCCAATTACCAAAATAAGGGCGAATACAAATTACACTCTTTGGATGTACACAGACAGTTGAGATTTTATCTGCACAGGACAGCAGGTCACAGACGTTCAGATCAGTTATTTGTGTGCTTTGCTAAATCCAGTTTGGGGAAAGCTGTTTCTAAAGTCACACTATCCAGGTGGATTTCTCAGTGTATTCTCTTGGCTTATGAGAGTTCTGGCAGGCCTGCTCCTCAGGGAGTCCATGCCTATTCAACTCGATCTGTTTCTACCTCTGCTGCTTTTCGGGCTAGAGTTTCGTTGGATGACATTTGCTCCGCTGCCACATGGGCCTCATCTCACACTTTTATAAACCACTACAAGTTAGATCTGGTTTCTAGAGGGAGAGCATCCTTTGGCTCCGCAGTGCTCCGGAACATCCTTCCTTGAGGGCCTCCCAAGATTCAGGTAGCTGGGGACTCTGTCCCATAGGTTGATGCACAAATGAAGTTAACTACTTCAGATTAAGAAGTTATGTACTCACCATAATGTTCCATCTGAGTAGGTAAACTTCATTTGTCAGCAACCTTCCCTCCCTCCGTCCCCCTGTCCTCTTCGGATGTTTTTGATGTTCCTGCTTCACGGTAGATTGTACCCATTTTACCCTAAACAGGTTGTGATGGCAAGCCTTGTTTTTAGACAAACTCGATATGAGGTCAGGAAGGGATGGCAGGGAGTTATGGGTAAGGGGGAGGAGCTTGGAACTCGGATCTTAGCTGCTGGAAACTGCTGGTTCGGATGCGATATGGATCCGATAACCCATAGGTTGCTGACAAATGAAGTTTACCTACTCAGATGGAACGTTATGGTGAGTACATAACTTCTTATTATTTACAATCCACCAGTTTCTCCAGCAGGGTATCCCAGGATCCACCACCTAGTCTGCAAAATGTTTCTTAAATTTCCTAGATACAAGTCATGCCATACATTAATACCCCCCTCTAAAGAAATCATATGAAGTGACTTTAGCTTATCTTCATAATCCAATCTTCCTCCCATTTAGTGGTCTTATGAGATCCTCCTCTGGGTACTGCCCATGAGCTTGATGTTCCCTCCTCTGTAAGTACCCTTGTGCTTCAGCTGTAGGTTTAACAATGGCCGACAGAGTTTAGGATAGTCATCTGCAGCCCTTTTGTTACACACATCTTCCTGGTGACTGGTTCATCCCAGTGACATTGTACTTGGGTTCAGATTACTGGTTATCATGTGCAGATCCTTGTTCTTCCTTGTTTTGTATGCTTCCTGTCAGTACATCATGGCAGACATAGAATACCTTATCTCTTAGAATCACAGAATGTAGAAGGCAGATGGGCCCAGTGGCCATCTACACCTTGCCAGTACACACCTAACCATCTGTATTACTGCTCTTCAGTTTATGTTCTTCCTCATGTCAGGTGGCACACTTATTTTTGAGCACTAATGTTGGGGTCTCAGGGCCCAGTCTCTGTAGCTTTCCACTACCACATGACTAATAGGTTCATAGGTGTCTACTAGGCTAATGGCCCTGGAGCCTTTACAAGCCTAGCCCAAAAAACTGCCCAGGCACCATGCCACCAGATGTTAGTTCACAGTGTCCTTATCCAGTAGGGCAACTGAAGTGATCCCTGGGGTGAACTTTCTGTTACCCATCCACTCATCAAGATTTCTCTTGAAGAGGGCCAGCGAGGTGCTCTGCTTGACATGAACGGGAAGCCTATTTCAGAGTATGGGCAGTCTTTGAGAGATGAACCTGTCCCTCCAGCATGTTCTGTTAATTGTGGTAATGAGGTTGTGATCTCTGGAGTGTGTGACGCGGAGGATTGGGATTTCTTTAGATGTAGCATTTCAAGTAGGGCTGGGTCAGACGGGGCTTTGTAAGTCAAGCAGAGATTGCCTCTAAGTAGATGATAATAGACTGAGAACAGCTGAAGTTTCTTGAGTCTGTCCATGTAGGACATGTGTTTAAGGCCTAGGATCCTTTTTGTGAGGTAGTTTTCTGGGCTCTTCAGCTGTTGTAGGTGTCTGGTCAGGTACATGCCAAACAGGGGGTTATATTCGATGATTGGTCGAATGAGGGATGAGTAGAGAGGGATGATGACCTCTTTCTTCCTGGATGCGAAACCTTTGGTTATAAGATGTGTCACGTAGAAGGACTTTCTGACCACAGTGGCAGTGTGGTGGTTGAAGGTGAGGTGGCTGTCGACCTGGGTGCCCAGATCTCTTATGGCTCCTTCAGTGTTCAGTGGGCTGCCATCAACGTGGTAATTCATGAGAACTGAGTTTTTTCCAAAGGGGATGATAACACATTTTTTGAGTTAAGCTTCAGGCCATGGTTCTGACACCAGTCATTGGTCACAGAGAGGCCCTTTTGATGTCTGCATCACTTGGTGAGTTGATAATGACTCCTAGCTTTGCAGTCATCAGTGAACTTGTCAGCCAGAGTCCTTCTGTGTTGGCCTGGACTTCTGAGAAGTAGATGAAAAACAGGAGAGGGCCCAGGACCAAGCCCTGTGGGGCTCCACTCGTGACTGGTCGAAAATCTGACTTGGAATCCACAACTTTCACTCTGTGGATCCTGTGTGTGAGCCAATTTGCAACCCACCTAATGATGTAGGGATTGATGCCTAGTTTGGTGGGTTTATCAATGATACCTAAGTGGGAAATGGTATCAAAGACCTTGACCAGGTCGAGGTAGGCTGTATGCACAGCCTTACCCTCATCCACAGCCTTGGTGACTGCCTCAAAGAAGTCAGCCAGGTTCAGCAGGCAGGATCTCCCCTTAACAAAACCAAACTGTGTGGGGTCAAGAGTTTGGAGATTTCATATATCTTTGTTAAGCAGGTCCATGATGATGCGCTCCATAGCTTTGCATACCAGACTCGTCAGGCTAATGGGGCGATAGTTCCCTGGGTCTGTAGTTGCTCCCCTTCTATGAAGCGGGATGACTGTAGCAGTGTGCCATTCATTAGGGACATAGCCTGGGGTAAGGCTATGATTGAACAGGGCACACAGATGTGATGCCATTTCATTTTGTAACTCATGTAGGATGCAACCAGGGATATTATCAAGTCCTATGGATGCTGTATTCTTGGCTTTGGACAATGCAGCTTTTACCTGTGCTGCAGAAATGGTGAGTACCAGGCTTTCTTCTGGTATTGTGATAGGGCCCTTGGTGGGAGAGGGGTAAAGCTGGTACTGAATCTGTCGGCCAGTATGTTGGCTCAGTATAGGAGGCACCATTGTGCAATAATTCAGAGCAAACCTGGGTATTGCCTTGGAGATTTTTGATATAGCTGTAGAAGACTTTTTGGTTGTTTTTGGTGTCAGCCACAATTCTGCCTTCATAGCTGGCTTTAGAGGATTTGATAAGGGATCTCAGATTTTTGTTGAGACTGATAGGGGAGGTTTTCCAGTCTTGTGACTTCATTTTTTTCTGCAACAGTTTCTTCCTTCTGTTGTAGAGTTTATTTATGGCTGGGGACCACCATATTGGCTTTCTTTTTCTTTGGAGGTGAGCATCTTAGTTCTGTTTAGTATGGCAAGGTCCATGCATTTGTGTATGTGCTTGTACAGTGCATCGGTGTATGATTCGGCAGTCATGCAGCTATTTTCCATTGGCATGTGTGCTGGGAAGTTAGCCACCTCTGTTTTTAGGAGCCAAAAGTTGGCTTTAGAGAGTTTTTTCAGGATGGTCACCTTAGCGGGGGATGTAGGTGAGATGGAGATTTCCATGGTGATCAGTTTGTGGTAATGACTGACTTCCACATGGCACTTGTAGGCCAGAACACTACAGCTAGACAGTTTATCACTGAAATCATAAATGAAAGCCTCTTAGATGATAAATACTGTTCTTGAAGCATACCAAGGAAAATTCACAAGAGTAACGTAAAAAAATTGCAGAATATCCACTCTAAAATACTGAAATGACAGTCATAAATGGAGATATATTTTTAGCGCTTTCGTCCTTTTGCTTTTAATAAGACTTCTTCAGAGGCAGTGATTAAAATAAATGAACATTTCATTTCACCAGTTTAAAAAGCAGTGCTTATAAAATCACATGACAATTGCATCCAATCATATTTAACCTATGGATGAAATCAGTTCCCACTGTATCATATTTATTAGAACCTATGGGGGTGAAACATTTCATCAATGAAATAGCTTCAGTGAAAAGAGGCTATCTTAAAGAAACAATCAAAAATTTAATTAATTCATTCAAAGGCTATTAGTTTGTGGACTGTCATTCCCCATGATTGCTATATTTGCAATGGCTTTGGCCACCCACAAATGGCAGAAGAACAGTAGAAACTTAGTGAATTGCCTGTGGAATGGAAGTCATCCGGGAAACTAGACCACTGTGGCAAGAAAACATGCTCTGTTGCCATCATATGCCTTAAGTGTTGAATAACACCCAATACCTGACATGATACTGAAAACAAGCTACTCTGAGAGATCATGTGCTGTTGTATAATGCTTCTTTGAATTAGCTGGGGACCAGAAAGGAGCTCTTGGAAAACATTTACATGTTGAAATAGGTACTTGCTCTACATATGCAATGTATTTAATTTATCTGCTGGCCTGTACCATTTTATCTGGAGTTATTCTACACCACCACCCAAGCTGCATACATCTGTGTTCCCAAGTGGGATGCAGGTCAAGTTAATGGCTCCTTCCTTCTCAGTGCTTTATGTGTTTGGTAAGGCTGTTTAGTATCTCATTTTGGAATGGCTTGGGGCCTTTGGTCCACAGTGCATTTTAAAATTTAAAATCATTTTGTGTAGTGCAAACCTTTTAGAATGCTGCCATTTCAGTCACTTCTGCACACTTACATAAAATGGATATGCAGGATATTTATCTTCATATTGCAATAAATGAGGCTCATGACAGGTTCCTTCACATCACACTGGCATGTCAGAGATACTAATTCAGGGCCTCACCTTTTGGCTTGTCCTATGTGCCATATTTTTGTTGCCTGCTGTTGGCAGCAACTGGGAGATTCTGTGTTTCCTTATCTGGACACCTTGCTGCTTTTAACATCATTCCTACAGTACTTGATAAATCACAGGGATAATTCTGTGCAACTTTCATATCTGCTAGGATTGATGGTGTATCCTAAGAAGTCTTATTTCAGCTGCCCCTAGAGGGTAATCATGACTGCCAGCCATGATTTTCTCTGTTTGGAGAGGACATCAGCCTTTGAAGAACTTTCCAGTTTATTTTGTAATCTTTAATGCTCGTATCTGCTTTCATTTCAACATTTCAGTTTGCCAGACTGGGAGATCTTAGCTTTGAACATGCCACTCCACTGCACAGGGTTTGTTTATTATGGCACGGAATGCTTACTGAATTTCCCTTTTGAAGTGATGTTAAGTACCTTACTGAAACTGTAAATCTTCTAAGGGTGTTTAGTCATTAGTCTGTACTCCCAGTCTCCAATCCTTCTGAGGCTTATTCAGAGCATTTCAGAAGGATATTGTTCCTCATATTGTTGACAGTTCCATCTTTTTGGAGCAGAAAAGAAATTGAGAAGGACAGACCCCTTCTCTTCCCTTCACTGATGCCTTCTCATTGTCATGTCAGTGTCAGGGCACTAAAGGAAAGGAATGTACTTCTGAAGAATGAATACTTTGTAATATCAAGCCATGACAATGACTTCAGGGGTATGATGTAGAATCTTAAGCCATAACAATGACTCCAGGGGTATGATGTAGAATCTTAAGCCATAACAATGACTCCAGGGGTATGATGTAGAATTTCAAGCCACAACAATCACTCCAGGGGTACAATATATAACCTCCAGCCATAACAATAACTCCAGGGGTACATTATATAATCTTAAACTGTAACATTCACTCCAGGGATATGATATATTCTCTCAAACCATAACAGTGCCTCTAGGGGTATGATATATAATCTCAAGACATAACAATGACTCCAGGGGTATGATATATACTCTCAAGCCATAACAGTGCCGCTAGGGGTATGCTATGTAATCTCAAGCCGTAACAATGACTCCAGGGGTATGATATATAATCTCAAGACATAACAATGACTCCCGGGGTATGATATATAATCTTAAAACATAACAATGACTCCAGAGGTATGATATATAATCTCAAGCCATAACAATGACTCCAGGGTTATCATATATATTCTTAAACCATAGCAATGACTCCAGGGCTAGACATATAATCTCAACCCATATGAATGACTCCAGGGGTACAATCTATAATCTCGAGCAATACCAATGACTCCAGGAGTAGGGTGTATTCAGTATATCATGAACTACTGACTTAAAATCCATAGAAATTTTGAAGTTATAATAAGATGAATAAACACTTGTCTTCATAGTCTGTGTTTATTTATTATGTATTTGCTTCTTATGACATTTGATATGTATATGTGATATGGAGGGCAGGGATTAGTGTAATGGTTGATGTCTTTACTTCAGAGATACATGGTGCTTGTAACCTCTGATTATTGCATATGCAATCCATTAACATGATAGATGAAAGACTTTGCTGGTCTAATATCTATTTTACAGAGAAGAGGTGAGATACAAGCTTATATGTTTTACTTACTTCTACAACAGTTGGCTTACACTCTTGAAGGACAGATTATTGCTCTAAAGTGCACCACTGTCATGTAATTAAGCTCCACCCATATTAAGGTTTATTATGTTCCATGCAAATTTTAGTTAGTGCCCCATTAGTTAATTAAACCTAGGGAAACTAAAAGAAATAAGAAAAAATAGAAAGGCTCACCCAGACACTGCTACACTTTGCTGTGAGGGAAAGGTTAGTTTGCTTTTTATTTGTTGTATTACTTTATTGCCTTTTTCTATTTTGAATACTGTGATTTGTTTTATTTACCTTGTGTTTTACTTGTATTATTCTTTTAACTGCATATTAAAACTTGAAAAGAGACCACAGCTCTGTCTTTTGTGAGTCAGGCAGAATTATTTCCCCACTCTCCCACCCGGTTACTGTAGTGTTCTTAAACACCACTGTCTGTCTAGTTGCCTTCCCCTTATGTTAATTTGACCATATATCTCATTTCATCTCTGTTTTTACTGGCTTGTATGAGTAAGCACAACATTATCATTTTGTGAAATCACTCCCCTTCAGCTATTTAAATGTATTGGTCATCCTACTGTATTCCATAGTACCAGAATACAAAAGTGACCACTCCCTTTCAATCTATCTTGCTTTTTTAAAAATAGTGACTCTCCACTAAAACTTAACTTTTTAGACAGGTAAAACTTAAGTTACCTACTTTCACATCTAACTCCTCTGTGCACACTGCAGTGTTTAGGATAAACCATTTTTTCATCTTACCTTTAAGCATCCCTGTGACTAGCACTTGCTTTAAAACCTGCTGGGAAGCACTAGGAAGTTTTAAACTGATACAAGCACTCAACTCTCCTTGTTAATAAGGAGAAATTAATCATAGGCACTAAACAGCCTATAATGGCAAAGTACCTTGCTAAGGTAAGGGAAAATAGCTCTTGTACTTTACAAAAAAAGCACCAAACCAGGCATGTCCATGGGTCAGCTTCCGGTGATTTCTCCTGTCCACCTGGTGAATCTGAGCATACTGGGGCAATGCAGCAATTGCCTCATGTACACAGACAACCCTCTCCTCCTACCACCCAACACTACAACCTGCGAGAGATGCACTTACATAGCCAAACTGGAAGCAAAGCTCTCTAGACAGTCAAGAGGAGAAGGTTAACATCTGCACTACACCTCAAGCAACACATAGCCCTTCTAAACCCACACCACCAACACCCACACATAGCAACACTAAACCACATATGTGGAGGCCCTTAACAGTAACCTGCCCAAGCAACAAGGACCTCCGAAGTTGAAACGCAAACAAACACCAATCACAACCAAAGTGTCACATAGCTCATGACACCAGTGTGCCACCGAACAACAGCCCCTAATGCAAGACAACGTACCCAACACTTTAGTCATAGGTGACTATAGTCAGGCACACTGATGTCCCACTCACCAGGCTAAACAAGGAGAAAATTGCAGTCAGCTGTCTGTCAGGTGCTAATATCCACCACATAACGCATGCACTCAAGTCACTCCACAACAAGTACAAATATGACTCTGTCATTGTCCATGTTGGAGTGAATGACTTGAGATGTACCTCCCTGGACTATATGAAAAGAGACATGGAAGAGCTCTCTGATAATGTGGCCCAGGCTGGTATGATCCTAGCCCTGAGTAGCATCCTGCCTTCGCTCAGAATGATACCACAGTATAAGGACAAAATGATTGGCTTCAACAATTGGCTAAGCTTCCGGTGTCATTCAAAGGGGATCCAGTATCTGTCTGCCTGGGATGACATGATCGACAGACCACGATACTTTGCCAGAGAGGGTCTGCACCTGTCACCCCTTGGATTCAGGTTACTGACTAAGGCTCTTGCCACCCCTATAGTGCCTTTTTTAGGCAAAGTTCAAAGGACAAAACCACCACCGTAACAGATGCAAGCATGCAAAATCTGAAGATGTTCTTTATCTCACATTGCTGCAGTCCTTACACTTGGGTAGTCCGCTGTCCTCGGTCGGCCCGAATATCAAAGTATAAGGCTGACGTCGGTCAAGGCGCATTTGACTGACATCAGGACGTCAGGGTACAAATGCGCATGACCGACGTCATATCCTTAGTCTTTTTTGCCGCATGGTCCGATGCAGAAGCAGTATTGCAAGTGCCGGTTGGCGTTCTGAGATTTTTCGATTTCGAAGTTTCAGACCGAGTTCAAAGTTGGCTAAGTACCCCGTTGAGGAATATTTTAGTTTTTTCTTGCCTCAGTGATTTACCGGATGTCAGAAAAAGTCAATAATTGCATTTCTTGTGGGAAACAGATACCGCATAGAGATTATCATACTTTGTGTATTCCTTGCTTAGGGCCTGTGCACGACGTTGTTGGCTGTCGCTCTTGTGCTAGATTTAATAAACGCACTATAAAGAGGAGGTTGGATTGTGCAAAGTTAGTCTTTGGGAAGCGGTGCAATTATAAAATGCCGTCGGATGCTCCGGCGCCGCTTCTAAGAAGCGCAAGGACAAAGCAGTTAAGCCTAGGCTGGAAGAACCGTCTGTACCGGACGCCGGTTCTTTAGAGGTGTCGGTGGAGCCGGTGGCTCCACCGGAGGTTTCTTTGTGTTCCCAGGGTGAGTCTTTAGTATTGCAAGATGTGGCCTCTCAGGAGGCAAGTCAAGCTGAGGGGGCTTCTCAGGTTACTATACTCCCCTCTCTTCCTAGGGTGGTTAGGCCCTCTCCTTCTGTTTCTAAGGCTTCTCCCAGGGGCAGGCCAGGTTTAGCTTCAGTTGGTGTTACCCCTAGCTCTTCAGGTACTGTGCCCAAGAAGCATATGCTTAAAATGGCAGAAGATTTGATTACTTTGATTAGGGGTTCTATGCCCCCTCCTGATAAGAGGCCTAGGGTGGAGCCTGAGCTAGGGGGTTTTGAGCAGGCTTCAGATGTGTCAGAGTCTTCGGCTGAAGACTTGCAGGAGTACTCTCCTTATTCTGATTCTGATGTGGATGATTCTACTCCTTCTGCTTCTCCTCCTGAGGATTTTTCTTTTTCAGAAACTCTTCATTCCATGAGGGAGCATTTTAAGTGGGAAGGCCAGGACTTCTCTGATTGCAGGAAAAGGCTTAGGGAATTTTTGTTTTTACCCCAGCATAGGCCTTTGGCTATACCTCCTGTTTTGGATGTAGTGGAAGATGTTTTTACAGAGGCTTCGCTTAATCCTGATTCTTTGCCTCCTGCTCCTGTTAAGCCGGATAGGTATTACAGGGTGCCTGAAGCTCATAAGTATCTTTTTAAGAGTCCTAGGGCAGACCCAGAAACTGTTAGCCAGGGGCCTAAAGGTGTCAAGGCTTCTGTTGTTAAGAATCCGGTTCCGGCAGACAAAGAGGCTAGGGCCTTGGATAGATGGGGAAAGAAAGTTTATACTTCTTCCACTCTGGCTATGAGGGCTTTGAATTGCCAGTTTCACATGTTGAAATACCAAAACTATCTCCTTTCACAATTAAAGTCTAAGGTTGATGCTCTGGCTGTAGGTATTGATTGTAAAGAGTTGCAAGATTTAGTACATGTTTCTGAACAGGTGGGTAAGCATTCTTTGCAATGTGGTTTTGATGCTGTACAGGCTTCGTCTAGGGTGGCTGCCACTGGGTCAGTTCTTCGCAGGCACGTCTGGCTAAGGGATCAAAATTTGTCTGAACATGTTAAAACAAGGATTTTAGATGCTCCTTTACAATCTGACGTGTTGTTTGGTCCTCCTGTTGAGGCAGTTTTAAAGAAAATGGAAGACAAAGCTAAGTCTATGCAGACTGTTAAAGATTTTTTGCAGGTTCAGCCTCCAAAGTTTAGCAGAAATTGGCCTGCTAAAGGGTGGACGTATCCTTCTTATGATTCCCAGTCTAGGGGTAGATCTAGACGTGGTAGGGGCAGAGCTCAGGGCTCTTTCAGGCCTAGAACAGGGAGTTCTCCTGCACAGTCTTCAGGTGAGGGCAGGGGTCAATCCTTTCGTAAACAGACCCAATGACCTACCTTTTCAGCTGCCAGAGCCTTCTCGTCTGGCAGCACCTTTGGGAGGAAGGTTGGCACTTTTCAAAGAAAATTGGAGTTTAATTACCCAAGACAAATGGGTATTGGATATCATACACCGAGGATACAGGTTTTATTTCCATACCTTGCCTCCTTTCAGAGGCATGCCAGACGTTCCTCCTCAACAAAGAATAGAGGCTCACAAGCAAATTTCTCTGTTACTTCAACTAGGGGCCATACAGCCGGTCCCTATGCCAGAAGTGGGCCTAGGATTTTATTCTCGCCTGTTCCTAGTACCAAAGAAGGGGAACACGTGGAGACCAATTTTGGATCTATCTATCCTCAACACTTATCTGGACATTCCCAAGTTCAAAATGTTGACGTTACAACAGCTTTTGCCTCTGCTGGGCAAGGATCATTGGATGGTAACTTTGGATCTCAAGGAGGCTTACCTTCATGTTCCTATCAGACTAAGTTGCAAGAAGTATCTGCGTTTTCGAGCTGGGACTTTTCACTATCAGTTCTCTGCATTGCCCTTTGGCTTATCTACTGCGCCAAGAGTGTTCACAAAAGTTCTGGCTCCAGTGATTGCTTTCTTCAGGCTGAAAGGAATACAGATCTATCCTTATTTGGACGACTGCCTGATTCTGGCTCAAGGAAGGGAAGAGCTTCTTCGTCATTTGGAATATGTGACAGCAGTGCTAAGATGCCTAGGGTATTCTGTGAACGAAATAAAGTCCAGTCTAGTACCCTCTCAAGACATGTGCTTTCTGGGTGTGAGACTGAATACAGCATCCCAGATGGCCTTTTTAACCCCGGACAAACAAAAGAGTCTATCCCTTTACTTCCATCAGCTATCTCATCAGTCCGGGCTGACTGCAAGGACAGTCCTTCAAGCCTTAGGGTTCATGGCATCTTGTATTCTGGTGCTTCCCAATGCCAAACTGCATATGAGGAAGCTACAATGGTATCTCAAAAATGTATGGACACAGCACTGCCAGGATCTAGACACTGTCATTCAAATAATACCTTGCATTCAAAAGGAATTTTTGTGGTGGGCTCAGGAATGTCACCTAAACAAGGGACTCTCTGTGACCCGGCCAGAGGCGAGTCAGATTTTAACGACAGATGCCTCAGACAAAGCTTGGGGAGCTCATCTAAATGGAAAGTGGATACAAGACAAGTGGCCTGCCAGACTACAACATTTACATATCAATCTAAAGGAGATGTTAGCAGTCCAGTTTGCATTAATAGCTTTCAAGGATTTACTTCTTCCAGGGCAGGTGTTGATTCTAACAGACAACACAACTGTCATGTGGTACATCAACAAGCAAGGGGAACGATTCTTATCCTCTATGCAGGCAAGCAATGATTTTGTGGGAGACTGCTCTCAGTTTACAACTCAATCTTCAGGCAAGGTTTCTGCCAGGAGCACAGAACTCCTTAGCAGATGTGTTGAGCAGACGAATTATGGATCCCCACGAGTGGAAATTGGATCCTCATGTGTTTCAGAAATTGACAGTGTCATGGGGAACTCCAGACATAGATCTGTTCGCTTCTCCACTAAACCATCAGCTGCCAAAGTTTTGCACAAAAGGTTTCATCCCACAGCTTGGAAAGTGGATGCTCTTTCTTTCAATTGGAGCAATCTTCATGTGTATGCCTTTCCACCTCTGCCTCTCCTCCCAAAGGTACTTCTAAAGGTCAGACAGGACAAGCCGAGGATGATTTTAATAGCTCCAGATTGGCCTCGACAGCACTGGTACCCATTACTGAGAAGTCTGGTACGGAAGCCTCCATGGCCTTTGCCTTCGATTCCACACCTGTTGTCACAGGAGGACAGCCATTTGCTCAATGTCAAACTTCACTCTCTTCACCTAACAGCCTGGCATATTCTGTTTTGAACCATAGAGGGTCTCAACTTCCACAACAAGTTTTGAATGTGATTTTGGAAGCTAGAAGGCCTAGTACAAGGAAAGTGTACGCAGATAAATGGAAAAGATTTTTATTTTGGAGTGCAGCAAAAGATTTTGATGTTTCTGAGCCTAATTTGAGTGTGGCTCTTCAATATCTTACTGAGTTACTGGACAAAGGTTTGTCTTTCTCTTCTATTAAGGTTCATGCTGCAGCAATTTCGGCTCACTATGATTGTGACCCACCATTGTTTTCTCATTCTTTGTTCAAGCAATTTCTTAGAGGGGCAAAGAATATAAGACCCCCATGAAGAGCTCCTACTCCTGCTTGGGATCTCAATTTTGTGTTGGAGAAACTCACTCTACAACCTTTTGAGCCTGCAGCTACTTCTGAGTTGAAATATTTGTCATGGAAGACTGATTTTTTGTTGGCAATTACCTCTGCAAGAAGGGTTTCTGAATTGCAGGCCCTTATGGCGGTTGAGCCTTTCTTGATTTTCCATAAGGATAGGGTATCATTACGTACTAATCCTTCCTTTATGCCTAAGGTGGTTTCTAGTGTGGCTTTAAACCAAACTATTCATTTGCCTACTTTTTATGCAAATCCCCAAAATAAAGGGGAAAAGATTTTGCACACTTTAGATGTACACAGGCAGTTGCGATATTATTTGGACAGAACTAAAGGGTTCAGGCAGTCTCAGCAGTTGTTTGTTTCTTTTGCTTTGAGTTCTCAGGGCAAGCCTGTGTCAAAACAAACTATTTCTAAGTGGATTGGGTTTTGCATTGCTTTCTGTTATTCCCATCATGGCAAGGAGATTCCAGCTGGGATTAGGCCTCATTCCACTAGGGCTACTGCCACTTCAACAGCTTTTGAGGGGAGTGGCAACCAAGGATATTTTGGAGGCAGCTACTTGGAGTTCAGTGCATACTTTCTCTAGGCATTATCACCTGCCACTTTACTCTAAATCCAGGGCTGGTTTTGCCACTGCTGTTTTGCAGGGCATCTTGGCAGCTCCTGCTTCCTTGTAGTTAGCCATCCTCCCTTACCTCTGCTTTGGGATTCTACCCAAGTGTAAGGACTGCAGCAATGTGAGATGAAGAACATAGTACAGTTTTGTACCTACCATAAATGTAGATGTTCGAAGATCCACATTGCTGCAGTCCAATTTACCCTCCCTCCTTCCCCTCTGTAGTTAGAGGTGGTTGTGTGGGTTGGGTTGTACATTTTGTGTATTTTGTATATATTGTACATATAGTTAGTGCAAGGGTGGTGGGTTGGTTGTTTGCTGTCTTTTGGTTTTGACCTTTATTTTTAGGGTCTTCTGACATCTGGGGCAAGAAAAGACTGAGGATATGACGTCGGTCATGCGCATTTGTACCCTGACGTCCTGATGTCAGTCAAATGCGCCTTGACCGACGTCAGCCTTATACTTTGATATTCGGGCCGACCAAGGACAGCGGACTACCCAAGTGTAAGGACTGCAGCAATGTGGATCTTCGAACATCTACATTTATGGTAGGTACAAAACTGTACTGTAATGCTACTCAATGCTAGAAGTCTAAACATCAAAATGCACTCTCTCGAGGCACTCCTAAAAATGGATAACATCAATATCTGTGCAGTAACTGAGACCTGGTTCAAGGCTCCAGAGAGCACCGCTGCAGTACCAGGCTACAACTCTTACCACACTTTTCGGCCACCAAACCAGGACCAAAGCACTAAAGGTGGAGGAGTGTCCATATTCACCAAGGATATTCACTACACCAGGCTAGTTGCCCAACACAATGCGTCTGAAATTCTCCAGGTGCAACTAACACTAGGAAAGACTGCAATCCAAATTGTAGCTTGCTACAGATCCCCCACCATGCCCCAAGATTCTCACTACACCTTTCTAAACATACTGGAAAATATTAAGATACAACCAAACACCCTAATACTGGATGATTTCAACTACCCTGCCATTAACTGGGAAAACTACTCGGGTACCAACACCCTTGCCCAATGGTTCTTGGAATTCATAAATTCCAATGCCCTGGATCAACTAATCCTTAGTCCTACCAGCGGCTGCAATATCCTAGATCTGGTCATTACCAACATGGGAAATCGATGCTCCACACCTAAGGTCACCCCCTCGTTGGTCAGGTCTGACCATAAGCTAATCACTTTTGACATCCACATCCCACCCCTACCCCCCAGTAAGGAAGCCTCAGTAAAAAAATTCTCCAAAGCCAACTTCATGCTACTGAAGTCAGAAGTGACAAACTTCATGACACCCATGCAGACGGGAACTGAAAGCTCGACTGCTGAATCCTACACTAAGGCACTGTACGACCACATCCACTCGGGCATGAATCGTGCCATCCCCAATAGAACCAAGATGCTCTCCTCCAAAAAAAGGAAACCAATCTGGTGGTCCCTTGCCATAAGCAAACTTTACAACAAAAGGAAGAAACTGTTGCAGAAAAGAGGAAAATCCCAGGATGCAAAAAACTCCCTTACCAGCCTCAGTAAGAAGTTGAGATTCCTCATAAAATCCTCCAAAGCGAGTTACAAAAATAAAATTGCCAAAGATTCCAAAGACAAGCACAAGGCATTCTATAGCTATGTCAAGAATCTAAATGGCAATGCTCAGATCTGCTCTGAGCTACAACAGAATGGCATTAAATATACTGATCCCAAGGATATTGCCAATATCTTGGCAGATCGATTCAGTGCAAACATCACCCCCCTCTCACCCCCTAAAGTGCCCATCTCAATACCAAAAGATTGCCAAATTCTGGTAATAATGGCCACACAAGTAGAAAACGCACCCTTCAAAGCTAAGAATACAGCATCCATGGGCCCAGACATCCCAGGCTGTGTATATGAACTACAAAAAGAACTGGCACCTCACCTAAGTGTCATGTTTAATCATAGCCTCACCACAGGCTTTGTGCCCACTGAGTGGCGCACAGCTACAGTTATCCCACTCCACAAGGGGGGATCCACCTTGGATCCAGGGAACTACTGCCCCATCAGTCTGACAAGCCTGATCTGCAAGGCCATAGAACTTATTATCATGGAACTTATAAACAAAGACATTGACAATCTTCAAACACTGGACTCCAAGCAATTTGGGTTTGTGAAGGGCCAATCTTGTCTCCTGAACCTGATTGACTTCTTTGAATCAGTCTCTAGAGCTGTGGACTAGGGTAAGATGGTCCACACAGCCTATCTGGACCTCGCCAAGGCCTTCAACACCATCTCCCACTCTGGAATCATAGATAAACTTACTAAGCTGAGCATTAATCCCTATGTCACTCGATGGGTTGCCAACTGGCTTACTG
This sequence comes from Protopterus annectens, assembly GCF_019279795.1. Lineage (NCBI taxonomy): Eukaryota > Metazoa > Chordata > Ceratodontiformes > Protopteridae > Protopterus > Protopterus annectens. The sequence goes on from NC_056743.1 coordinate 453,474,344, forward strand.
ACAGAACCCACACTGTAAAAGTAGCCGACTCCAAATCCCGCTCCAGACAAGTGACAAGTGGAGTACCTCAGGGTTCAGTCCTGGGACTGCTCTTGTTTGGCATTTACTTCTCTGAAGTACAGGCCAACATTAAGGGACTCTGGCTAACAAAGTTCGCAGATGATAGCAAACTGGGAGCCATTATCGAATCCCCAAATGGTGTGGATATTCTACAAAAGGGCCTTACAGAAACAGATGCTTGGTGCCAGAGCCATGGGCTGAAGCTCAATGCCAAGAAATGTATAGTTATCCCCTTTGGGAAAACACATGTACCCGTGAATTACCACATAGATGGCAGTACACTAAACACCAAAAATGTGATGAGGCTTAGGGACACAGGTGGACAGTGGTCTCACCTTCGATAACCATATTGCCACAACAGTCAGGAAATCCTTTTATGTGGCACACCTCATCACTAAGGGCTTTTCATCCAGAAAAAAGGAGGTCATTGTCCCACTGTACTCCTCCCTCATTAGACCTATTATAGAATACCACACCCCGTTTGGTATGTACCTCTCAAGACATCTGCAACAACTAGAAAAGCCACAGAAATACCTCACTAAAAGAATCACAGGCCTAAAACAGATGCCCTATGCTGACCATCTAAAAAAACTCCACCTATACTTTGTCACATATCGTCTACTCAGAGGCGATCTCTACTTAACATACAAGGCCATGTCAAACCCAGAGCTGTTGGGCATGCTACACTTAAAGAAATCCCAATCTCTTAGAGCCACACGTTCCAGGGATCTAAACCTTGTCATCACAATGAACAAAACATGCTGGAGGGATAGGTTCCTGACCCAGAGACTCCCCAGACTCTGGAATAGACTGCCCATACATGTCAAGCAGAGCACCTCTTTGGCCCTCTTCAAAAGGAACCTTGATGATTGGATGGGAGATAGGAAATTCACCCCGGGGATCATGTCAGTCACCCTGCTAGACAGGGGTCCAGGGAAGTAAATACTGTGGGAAGAAATAGCCAGGGAATTGTTATGGCTAGGCTTATATAGGCCCTATAGCTGATAGCCTAGTACCAACCTATGAACAAGACAGGAGTAAAGGAGGAAGAGGAGGAATGACAACAGGATGGATGAAGAAAGAAAGAAAAGTAGTCGGTGTGTTTTTTTTTTTTTTTATTTTGGTGGTGTCTCCTTATTTATAAAGGATATGCACACCTCCAGACTAGTAGCCCAGCATAACGCATCTGAGATACTCCAGGTACAACTAACATTGGGTAAGATGGCGATTCAGGTTGTAGCCTGCTATTGGTCCCCAACCATGTCCCAAGACTCTCACTCCACATTCCTAAGCACCCTGAAAACTATTAAGATCCAAATCAACACTCTCATATTAGGTGACTTCAACTACCCCTCCATCAGCTGGGAAAACTACTCATGCACCAGTACACTGGTCCAACGCTTCCTGGAATTCATCACTTCCAATGCCCTTGACCAGCTCATTCTTACCCCCACTAGAGGAAGCAACATCCTTGACCTGGTTATTAGTAACATGGGCATCCGTTACTCTACACCAATATTCACTTCCTCCTTGGTTAGATCCGACTACAAACTAATCACCATGGAAATCCACATCTCACCCACACCCCCTGCAAAGGTATCGACCATGAAAAACTTCTCCAAAGCTGACTTTGGACTCCTAAAAACAGAGGTGGCTAACTTCACGGCACCCATGACAATGGAAAATAGATGGATGACTGCCGAATCATACACCAGTGCACTGTACAAACACGTACATAGCCATACCCAACAGAACCAAGATGCTGTCCTCCAAAAAAAGGAAGCCAGTCTGGTTGTCTCCTGCCATTAATAAACTCTACAACAGAAGGAAGAAACTGTTGCAGAAAAAGGTGAAGTCCCAAGACTGGAAAAATTCCCTTATTAGCCTCAATAAAAAGTTGAGATCTCTCATCAGAAGGCAGAATTGCGGCAGACACTAAACGCAACCACAAAGCCTTCTATAGTTATATCAAGGATCTCCATGGCAATACCCAGATTTGCTCTGAGTTACTGCACAATGGTACCTGCTATACTGAGCCAACAGATATTGCCAACATACTGGCCGACAGATTCAGTGCCAGCTTTACCCCCCCCCCCCAAAAGACCAATCTCAATACCGGAAGAATGCCAGGCACCCAACATTACTGCAGCATAGGTAAGCTGCATTGTCTAATGCCAAGAATACAGTTTCCATGGGACCCAACAATATCCCTGGCCATATTCTACGTGAATTAAAAAGTGAACTGACACCACATCTGTGTGCTCTGTTCACTCATAGCCTCACCTCAGGCTTTGTCCCTACCGAATGACCCACTGCTACAGTCATCCCTCTCCATAATGGAGGAGCGACTACAGACCATGGAAATTATCACCCCATTAGCCTGACGAGTCTGATATGTAAGGCTATGGAGCACATCATCATGCTCCTAATTAACAAGGCTATAGGGAATCTCCAAACTCTAGATCTCACGCAATTTGGTTTTGTGAAAGGTAGATCATGCCACCTCAACCTGGTTGACTTCTTTGAGTCAGTCACCAGAGCAGTGGATGAAGGTAAGGTAGTTCATATAGACCACCTCGATGTGGCCAAGGCCTTTGATACCATTCCTCACTAGGGAATTATTGATAAACTCAACAAACTAGGCATCAACCCTATATCGTTAGGTGGGTTGCAAATTGGCTCACAGATAGAACCCGCAGTGTGAAAGTAGCGGACTCCAAGTCAGACTGCCGACCAGTCACGAGTGGAGTCCTACAGGGATGGGTCCTGGGTCCTCTCCTGTTTAGCATCTACTTCTCAGAAGTCCAGGCCAACAAGGAGGCTGACCGAATTCATAGATGACTGCAAGCTGGAAGCCATTAGCTCCCGAAATGATATATACATCCTACAGAAAGGCCTCACTGAGACCAATGACTGTTGTCAAAACCATGGCCTTAAGCTTAATGCCAAGTCATCCCCTTTGGGAAAAACTCAGTTCCCACTAATTACCACATCAATGGTAGCCCACTGAACACTGAAGGCATTATAAGAGATCTGGGGACACAGGTTGACAGCAACCTTTCCTTCGACCACCACATTGCCACTGTGGTCAAAAAGTCCTTCTATGTAGCACACCTCATTACCAAGGGTTTTTCATCCAGGAAGAAAGAGGTCATCATTTCTCTCTACTCTTCCCTTATTAGACCAACCAAAGAGTATAATGCCCTTTTTGGCATGTAGCTCACTAGACACCTGCAACAGTTGGAGAGACCACAAAAGTACCTCACGAAGAGGATCCTAGGCCTTAAACACATGTCCTACATGAACAGACTCAAAAAAACTCCAGCTATTCTCTGTCTCATATCGTCTACTAAGAGGCGAGCTCTGCTTGACTTACAAAGCCATGTCTGCCCCAGCTCTGTTAGAAGTGCTACATCTAAAGAAATCCCAATCCATCCACACCACATGCTCCAGAGACCTCAACCTCATTACCACAACCAACAGAACATGCTGGAGGGACAGGTTCATAACCCAGAAACTACCCATGCTCTGGAATAGACTTCCCATACATGTCAAGCAGAGCACCTCACTAGCCCTCTTCAAGCGAAATCTTGATGAGTGTATGGGTAATAGAAATTTCACCCCGGGGATCACTCCAGTGGCTCTACTTGATAGAGGCACTGGGAACTAACGACGGGTTGCATAATGCCAGGGCACTTTTATGGGCTAGGCTTGTAAAGGCTCCAGGGCCATTAGCCTGGTACACACCTATGAACCTATGAACCTTTTGTAAAGAGCTGATGATGAATAGAGGGTGTGAATTTCCTAGTTTCTTCAAAAGAAAGCATGGACATGGGAAAGATTTAAGTAGCTAGCTGAGATTTGTTAATTGTTATCCCAAAATAGTAGAGATAGTGGAGCAGTTACTATATGCTTTCAAAATCTGTTTTCAGACCTTGCATCTACATTATTTCCCTGAGAAGGAGGTTCCAGAATGGGGGCAGCCATGTTTAATGCACTCTGTGTCTTGAAGCATTATGTATGTAAAAGAAATTGAGTGAGTTGGTGTTGTCACATCTAACCTTCTTAGTTCAAGTTTAATGATAGAGCACATTTGTAAGGTGTACATTGTTGCTTTTTAATAAATTATAAGTACTAGTCCATTTTGAATATAGTCCAATTTTGTTTAATGCCAGATCATTATATAATCAGGGCAGTTCATTAGTGCAGTTTGCTGTACATGCTGGCAGAACAGTGTAAATTTATCAAACTCTTGAGGTGCAATATTTAGCAGTACTGAGGGTCTGTGTTAGAGAACCAACAGAATATGGGTAATTCCAAATATTTCTGGAGATTTGGGATTGATGCATTATCTGACTTTGTGAAGACTGCCTAGAATTTGCATGAATTGTTTCCCATAGTATGAGAGGCATACCAGTGTTAGTTGGTGGCCAAGGTGGCCACTAGATGATTTTTTAGGCACATTCCCAGTGGGCTACCATAAACTAATTGTCATGTAGAGCATAGAAGAGTAGTCAGAAGGCCATTTTGCTACAGCAAACAGGACATTTTATATTTTTATTCTTAAGGGTAACATGTTTATCCATAAGCCAGTCCTGAAGGGAATAAAGATGCAGTTGTAGTTTGTCCTGTACAACGTTTGCAGTGTTAGATCACAATGTCACCCACAGATTGCATCAGCTTAAGAGAAGTGTTAGATCAAAATGTCGCCCACATGTGTCATCTGGTTGTCTCCACATGTATCCCAGGGTACAGAGGCATTTTTAGTACCACCAAGTTACCGTTTTCAGTTTTACAGGCAGGCTGATGTTCTGCTGGTGAAAGTATGAAACTAGAGTATTAATCAGTCAACATAAAATGCATCATTCAACTAACGTTAGTATTCATTAAATGTACTTTTTGTTGAGCTACAGTTGTTTATTGGTACAGAAGTACTAGCTGATGGGATAGCATATACAACATCTGCATATGCGTGTTGATTTACACCTGTTTATGGTTACTGAAGCACTAGCTGATGGGATAGCACATAACATCTGCATATGCGTGTTGAGTTACAGCTGTTTATGGTTACAGAAGTACTAGATGATGGGATAGCACATACAACATCTGCATATGAGTGCTCTCTCTCAGATGCCAGTGGTGATTCTGCAAGGCAGTCATCATTAACATGAAAGCCATACGTGATGAATATGTCATGAATAGTGAATTTGTATACTACGATAACTGCAAATAGCAGATGGCTTAACAGTATATATATCCTTAATTTTTTCTTGACCGAGCTTCCTCATCATAAAGTTGCAGGTCCAAGAGGTGTGAAAATAGAGCAGCTGAACTGTCATGGTGGAAGAATAGGTTGGACAGCCATGATGCTACAGAGATGAGCATGACTGAGTAATTTTACAACTAAGTGTAAAATGTTTATTCTACAAAATATTCTCATAACTGCCACCAACGTTTATGCTTGTTTTTCCGTCTGCAGCTTGGATACACCCCTCTGCACCAGGCGGCTCAGCAGGGTCACACAGATGTCGTCACATTATTGTTAAAGCATGGAGCATCTCCAAACGAAACTAATTTGGTGGGTAGCACTCTCAACTTTTATGATATATACAGGTCTGTTTTAGTGTAATGACTACTCATCCCCTCAGAGGTGGCCCTGTTTACAAGTATTAATTCTCCAGCACTTTGGTATTCAGGGAGTCATTTTGTCAAATCTCTTCCCTTTACCTACACTAGCAGTTCTGGCACAGATCTAGCCCATAATACTGGTTAATGACCTAACAGTTGGTGCAGTAGGTTAAAGCTCTGAACTGCAGTTCCTGTGGTGCAGGGTTTGATTCTCTCAGCCTTTATGTCCCTGAGCAAATCACTTAAGCAGACATTACTCCCAAGTTGCCTCTCAAAAGGAACTGTGTGTCCAGTGAGCCCACCTGGTTAACAGGTGGCTATTATTATTATTATTATTATTATTATTATTATTATTATTATTATTATTATTACTGCTTTATATTTCAGAATTATTATCAGATCACTGTGGTGTGATATCAGCCTTGGTAATAGTTTTACTTTCTAGTTTACAAGTCAGGGGTGGCACTGCTGCTATTTACAGTCATGATTTGGATTATTTTAGTAGTGCAGGGCCCAAGGATGCAGGCCAGCTGCATCCAGTACCATCTTAGTGAACAAGGTTGTCTAATGCATGTTTCTGAATAGCTTGTTTTGTCTATAAATTCAGCTTAATGTAAAATTTACCATTATTTTATGTTTAGACATAAACAGTGGTATTTCGGAAATGCTTTATAAACTCTTGCTTTTCTAGCCTATTCCTTCCCAGTCACACATGAAACTTACCCTCAGCATCCCTCATAGCATTATAGATGATTCTTGTGAAGAATGAACAGCAGAGCCCATGTGGTTCCTTTTCGGGCATTGTGCCTTCAGAACATATTTGGGTCTTCCAAAAGATGAGTGGTATCCAGACTTCTTTTTGTCTCTTCTGTTCACTTTATCTTCTGTTCCCTTGGTCTACTGTGCACTGAATTTGTGAGAGAATATCCCATCTCTGTCATGCGGCAGAGCGACAAGTCCCTGCATGCACCCAGAATTTGCATGCATTGGAATCATGGGTGTGCACCATGATTGTTAGGCATTGGGCTGGAATTGTATTGGAGAGGTAGATGCTCATTCCTTTTAGCAACAAGAAATAGAATCACAGATGCATGTCTGTTAAATAGGCCTGCACTGGTGTCTGTGTCCTGAGTCTTAGACTGGCATGTAGCAGAGTCAGTAGGCACTTGTCCTTTATACTGGCATGTATTGAGATCATGGATGTGTACTCCTTAGTCAAGTATAAGTAAAGGTGTGGGTGCATATTCCTCAGATTGACATACTTGTCCCTTGGACTGTTGTGCATTTGAGACATAGATGCATATCATTTAGCTGCCATACGGATGAGTCAATCATAGGATCATAGGCAGTTACTAGACTATTGGCCCTGAGACCCTTATAAGCCTAGCCAAAGGTTTAGCCCATGTTTAGACAAAGCAGCACCTGATGCCCCTGTCCAGCAGGGACATGGGTGGAATCCCAGGGGTATATTTTCTGTTTCCCATACAGTTATCCAGATTCTGCTTAAAAAGGGGTAAAGAGATACCCTGCTTGATGTGGAGAGGGAGGCTATTCCATAGATGGGGGAGTCTCTGAGACACTAATCTGTCTAGCTAACAAGTCTTGTTGATGTCACAGACCAGGTTGAGGCCACGCATGCGGGTTACTCGAGTGGAGCTTGACTTGCGGATATGCAGCACTCCCATCAAGGTGGGGTCCGTGATCACCTTGTATGCCAGACAGAGGTCACTTCTGAGGAGTTTGTATGAAACTGAGTAGAGGGATAAAGCTTTTAGCCTATCTGTGTATGGTAGATGTTTGAGCCCTGGATTCTCCTGGTGAGGAACCTCTGTGGTCTCTCCAGCTGCTGCATGTGCTTTGCATGGTACATGTCGAAAGGGGCGTTGTACTCAATAATGGGCCTTATAATGGAAGAATACAGGGATGTTATGACCTCCTTGTCCCTGGATGAGCTACCCTTACTTATGAGGTGGGCCATGTAGAAGGCTTTCCGTACAATGGAAGCAACATGGTGGTCAAAAATCAGGTTGCTATCAACCTGGGTGCCCAAATCCCTCACAACTGATTGAGTGCTTAGGACATTGTTATTAATGTGTTAATTTGTGAGGATGTCACTCTCCCAAAAGGGGATGATGATGCATTTTTTGGTATTCAGATTTAGGCCATGTTTCTGGCACCAGTCATTTGTCTGAGTGAGACCCTCTTGGAGGATGTTCACATCACTAGGGGAATTGATGACACTACCCAGCTTTTAGCCATCTGCAAACTTGGTTAGCTATAGGCCACTGTTTTCGGCCTGCACCTCAGAAAAGTATATCCCAAATAACAGAGGCTCCAAGACCAAACCCTGGGGTATGCCATTTGTTACGGGTCTACAGCTTGAGGTGGCTTCCCCTATTTTGACTACATGGGTTCTATCAGTGAGCCAGTTTGCTACCCATCTGGTAACATATGGATTGATGCCTAGTTGAGAGAGTTTATCTATTATGCCCGTGTGGGGAATAGTGTCAAAGGCTTTGGCCAGGTCAAGGTAGGCAGTGTGCACTGTCTTCCCCTCATCCATGGCTTTGGTGACTGTCTCAAAGAAGTCGACCAAAGTTAGCAGACAACGACCTCCCCTTGACGAAGCCAAACTGTGTGGGATCAAGTATTTGGAGGCTGTCAATGTCCTTGTTAATGAGGTCCATGATAATCCATTCCATGGCCTTGCAGATCAGGCTAGTTAGGCTAATGGGTCTATAATTTCCCAGATCGGTGGATGCTCCACCTTTGTGTAAAGGGATGACAGCGACTGTCCTCCACTCAGCAGGGATAATGCCAGTACTCAGCCTTTGGTTGAATAGGGTGCTTAATGGCGCTGCAGGTTCCTGCCTGAGTTCATGTAGGATGCAGCCTGGGATGTTATCGGGTCCTATGGAGGCTGTATTTTTTGCCTTTGAGAGAGCAGTGATGACCTATTCCTAAATATAAGGGGAAGGGGGCAGGTACTGAGGATGTCCTGATTTACTGATGGGGTACAAAGGGGTAAAGTTTTCACTGAATCTTTCAGCCAGCAAGTTTGCTATATCTGTGGCATTTGTATATGTAATGTCCTTGACCACCAGTTCTGAACAGCTCTTGGTGCTTCCTTTGAGGTTGCGTACATATGTGAAGAAGACCTTATGATTGTCTTTATGATTGTCTCTAGTAGATGTGGCCAATTTGGACTCGAAGTTTGCTTTGGAGGAGTTCACTAGTGCTCTCATTTGCTTGTTCAGGCTAAGGAGACATTGCTTCCAATTGGGCACTTGCTCCTTCTTGGTCTTGGACAGCAATTTTTTCCTTTTGTTATAGAGTTTATTTATTGCAGATGTCCACCAGACAAGTTTACTCTTCCTTGCGGAGGATGATTTATTCCTGTTGGGTATTCCTGATTCCATGCATCTATATAAATGCTCATATTGTGCTTTGGTGTATTTTTGGATATTGGTGCCAGTTCCTACAGAGGTGGAGGGGGCTGTGAAGCTGTTTATACCATCCCTCAAGAGGCTGTAATCAACTTTGGAGAAGTTATGTATCATCCTAGCTACAGGGGGGTTGGGGGAGATGGTGACTTTGAAAGTGACTTCTTTGTTGTTGGATCTTACCAGGGAGTATGATACTATAGGGATGCTGCAGTGGTAACTCATGTTGGTTAATACCAAGTCTAAGATATTATCACCCCTTGTGGGGGTACTGACTAGCTGTTCCAATGGATTTGCATTGACAAAATCAAGAAATCTCTGGGCATTTGTGTTCTGGCATGAGTAGTTCTTCCAATCTAAGTTTGGGAAGTTAAAATCACTCAGGATCAGGGTAAAGGGCTAAATCTTGATAGATTCGAACAGGTCTAAATAGGCAGATTGGGCATCTTGAGTCAGATTTGGGGGCCGGTAGCTAGCTATGATTTGAATAGGGGTCTTGTCAATGGTTAACTGCACCTGGAGTGTCTTCTGTGCCTCATACTGTTTGACCAGCCTGGAGGTGTATATGTCTTTAATGTATATTGAAACTCCACCTCGTTTGGTTTTACTGGGGTCTGAATGTATGATAGGATGAGTAACCAGGTAAGGATGGGGTGCTCTCTGCAGCTTTGAACCAGGTTTCTGTGAATGCACAGATGTCAGCATTTTGCAGGGTTAGGAATGCTTGTAATGAGTGCAGTTTCATGTTTAGACTCCTAGCGTTTAACAGCATGACCTTTAATTTGTATTTTGTTGAAATTTTTATGTTGGTAGTTTTAACCTCATCACTCACTTTTCCTAAAAAAGGCACTACAGGAGAGGCAAGAGCCTTTTCCAGAAGCCTGAAGCCCAGGTGAGACAGTTGTAGGCCATCTCTGACAAAGCATTGTGGGCTCTCGATCATATCTTCCCTATCTGTCAGGTACTGGATCCCCCTGGAATGACACCAGAAACTAAGCCAATTGTTACCTCAATACAAACAGAAAATGATTGACTTTATCATTCTTGGTGACTGCTGAATGCTGCTTAAGGCTAGGGACATACCTGCCTGGGACACATAATCAGTGAGCTCAATCATGTCTCTCTTCATATAGTCCAGAGAGGTACATCTCAAGTCATTCACACCATAATGGACTATGACAAAGTCATAACAGTACCTGTGAGAGGCACATCTGTGTGTCTCACAATGGAGTCTCCTATGACTAATATATTGGGTTTATGGTGAAGCCTTAGTGGTTGTGAGGCACAGATGTGTGGACTATGAGTGGTATGTGGTGTGGAGGGCTGTGGAAATCGCATGTGCTTTTGCCTTGGAGATCTCGTTTGTTTAGGTATGTTTATGTGGAGGACCCCTGCATATGTAGGTGTGTGTTATGCAGGTGTGGGGGGTGTTTGAGGTGTAGTGATTGTGTTAACATCCTTTTCTGTGCCAGATATACTGGCTTGAGGGGGAGAGAGCTTGGACTCTAGGTTCCTAATGTAATTGCATCTCTCACAGATTGTGTTCCTAGGTGGTAGTAGTAGATGGTTGTCTGTGTACATGAGACAGTTGCTACACTATCTCAGGATGCCCATGTATCTCTGGCTGGCATACAGTGGAGTCTTGGAAGCATCTCTCTCAAGCTAGAATACACTGAACATGCAGATACATGTTTTTTTTTTTCTGTGTTTATGGAGTTATACGTGTGAATCTACATGTGCATAGTCCCTTTGGATGTATTGTGCAGCTTGAAAATTCAGTGCCAAGTGCTATGATCTTGGTTATTTATTTATTTATTTTATTTATTTATTACAGTTGGTGACCAGGGAGGTCCACTGGGCCCGAGAGCCCATTTTCAGTGGAGGCCCGGGGAGAAAAGCTCCACAGTAAAATGTTACATCCCAATGAAAATACAAATAAATAAAAAATACAAAAACTTAAAATACAAAGAAAAAACATATATACTGTTTTTTTTTACAGTCAAAATAGGTGGAAATTCCACAGACATCTGGAAAAATAATTCAATATTGGGGTCATTCATAGTTAAGTAACTAGGATGTAAAAATGAGTATTCTCCTGGAGGATGAGTGGTATTAAGTATAAGGTCGGGAGTAAATATATTTGTTGCATTAATAATGAAGGATGAAGGGGGAAATTAGTAAGGTATGAAGTTTAGCCAGGAGAGAAGGAAGATGAGAGCTTGGGAGGAAAAGAATGAAGAGTGCAGTTACATTTTCTTTGAGTTAGTAGGTAGCAATGGAGTTGTGTTTTGAAGGAGTGTAGGTTATCGCATGTCCTCAGAGTAGAGGGCAGGGCGTTCCATTTTTTTACTAGGGAAAAGGAGAGTAGAAGTTGACCAGCTGGGCGCTTGGGTTTGTGGATGGAAATAAGGTTTTGATAAGAAGATCTAAGTGGTCTGGGGGGGATATATGGTTGAAAAATATTGGATAGTGCGGGGCAGCTTGTAGGTTGGAATATTAGTTTGTGGGCAGAGACAATTTGGAGGAAGTCTAGTTGATTAGGGAGTTCAAGCCATTTTAAAGTTTGTAAGGAGGTGCAGTGATGAGAGCGGGAATTTGCCTTGGTGGCGAATTTGGAGATTTTATTGTAGGATACTTCCAGTTTAGAGGTTAGGGTGGAAGATAGATTAGTAAGCAGAGGAGCCCCATATAGAAGAGATGGGAGGAGATATGTAGTGGCCAGGGTCTGTCTAGTAGAAGGGGAGAGGAATTGATTGTTTCTGTACAATAGGCCGAGTTTTATGTGGGTTTTCTGGATGTTAAGATGGATGTGGGTATTGAATTTTAAGTGTTCATCAATGGTGACCCCTAGGATTTTGGCAGAGGGAACAATGTCAATGATGGAGTTGTTTAGGCTAGTAATTTTAAATGAGTTTTTTTCTGTGGGGGTGGGGTGGATTTGGAGTGAGTAAATAGAAGAATCTTAGTTTTGTCAGCGTTAAGTGAGAGGTGGTTTTGGTGCATCCATTTTTCAGTGGTTGAGAAGGCAGTTTGAGGTAGAGACTTGAGATCTGTAAGGTTGGAGGCATAGCAGATCAAAGTTAATATTTTATTTATTTATTGACATTTGTTAACCGGGTTTATCCAACTGAGCTTGTGGCCCATTTTCAGTGGAGACCCGAGGAGAAAAGCTCCAGTAATACATTTTAAAACAAGTACAATTTTAAACAATATTGATATAGTAACAGTTATAGCAAAAGAATTCACAAATATTTTGGGTTACATGCATAAAGTTAAAGTTGCATTAAAAAGAAGCTAAGTAACAATTTTACATTGATATAGTTTAATAGGTCAACGATAAACATTTTTTGTTTGTATAAAATTGTGCAAATGCATAGACACATTGGAGAGAGAGGTGTAATGAGGTACTAAGTATGGTCCTTTTGAGGGTACATAAAGGGAAGGAAGACTAGGTAGGGTCATGGCAAGGGCAGGTTCTGGAATTGAGAAAATGAGCTTTTAGTTCATTTTTAAAGTGTGAGGTGTGGGAGATTGAATGTAAGTCAAGGGGAAGTTTGTTCCAAGCATGGGCAAGGGAGTGTTTGTAGAGTAGTTTGCCTACTGACCTTTTTGGGTGGTAGATATCAAGTAATTGTTGGTTAGAAGTATGGAGGGTCCAGGATGGGATGTAGATGGAGACTAAGGAAGATAGAGATGGACAGAAGGAGGGTTTATAAAGAATAGAGTGTAGCATATGAAATTGATAAGATAGCAGAAACTGGGGAAGTTCAAGCCATTGAAGAGAGTTTAAAGAAATACAGTGGTGTGAGTTGTATGGGGAGTTAGTAATGAATCTGGCTATTTTATGGCAAGTCTGTAGCAGTTTGTTTACAGTGGAGGCCTGGATATTGGTAAGAACTGGGGTGGCATATAAGAGGGAGGGGAGGAGGAGTGCCTGGCCCAGGGTAAGTCTAGATTCAGGGTTTAGGAATTTTTTGTTCCGATATAGCAGACCTAGTTTCTGGTTTGTTTTTTTATACATTGGAGTATGTGTAGGTTGAACTTGAGTTCGTCATCGATAATGACCCCTAGGAGTTTTGTGTGGGTGTCAGGTTGGATGTTTGTATTCTTAGAAGATGTAATAAAAAAAGGAGGTTTTATGATGAGAAAGAGAACGGGGAAGGAAAAGTAGGAGTTTGGTCTTTTTGGGATTTAGGATCAATAGGTTGTGAGAGAGCCATTGTTCAGTGGATAGTAGGGCCTGTTGGGTCAGGGAGTGTAGTTCAGGAATGTTATTTGAGATGGATATAAGTGTGGAGTCATCGGCATACTGAATAAGGGAGGATTCTTTGCATGAGGTGAAAGATCGTTGGTGAAGATGTTAAACAAAAGGGGTCCCAAGATGGAGCCTTGGGGAGCACCAGTGGAGATGGGAAGGAAAGGTGAGGAGGATGAGAGCCATTTGACAGATTGTTCCCTGCCAGATAGGTAACTATTAAACCAGGCAAGTGTGGAGGGGGATAGGTGGAGATTTGCAAGTTTGGATAGTAGTAGAGGATGAGAGACAGTATTGAAGGCTTTGGAGAGATCTATGAAGAGACAGGAAATGAGTTTAGTGTTGTCTAGGGCCTCTGAAATGATATGAGTGAAGGAGAGGAGGGCAGTGGTGGTGCTGTGGTGAGGACGAAATCCGTGTTGGGTAGGGGCAAGTAAGTGGTGTGTGAGGAGGTGATTGAGAAGCTGTGAGTGAATACATTTTTCTAATATCTTGGAGAGGGGGGACAGAATGGCAATGGGTCTGTAGTTTGAGGGGGTCAGTGGAGTTTCCACCTTTATGAAGAGGGATAGTGAAGAAAGGTTTCCAAAGGGTGGGGACAGTTGATTCCAGAATAGATTGATTAATTAGTATAGATACAGGATAGGCAATTGAGTCAGCAGCAAGTTTGAGGAATGTAGGAGATAGATTGTCAGTGGAAGGGAGAGCAAGGTTTTAGCTTGAGTAGTAGAGATCTGATGTAAGTAAAGGGAACGGGCTCAAAAGAAAACAAAGTTGTGTTAGTGGGACTTGGAGAGGTGGGTGTCGAAGTAGAGTTTGGCTTAGAGGTTACCAGATTTTGGATGGAAGAGATGAAGTGTTTATTCAGGAGGGTAGCTGTTTCCTGAGAGGAAGTGTTAGGGTATGGGGAGGGATTAGAGGGCTTTCCAGGATAGAGGATGTTGTTGAGAGTTGACCAACATTTTCGAGGATTGGATTTATTGTTAAGCTGAGCAGAGCTATACTATAACTTTTTGTCATTAGTTGTATGTTTTTTTGCAAGGTTCCTCCATTGTCTGTATTTTTGAAGAAAAGGTGGTGGTTTAATTTTAGTCCAGGTTTTCCAAGCATGATCTCCTTGTTTCATAAGGGACCTAGTCTCTTTGGAGAGCCAGGGAGCATGGTTTGATTTTACTCTGATCTTCCTAGAGGGAGCTAAGGAGTTTAGAGTATTCATGAAGATGCTATTGAAAGTGCTTACAGCATCATTTAGGGGGAGGTGTTTTAGATGGACCAGTCTATGTTGTGGAGAATGGACTTAAATTGGGGTGAATTGAATGTCGATAATTTTCGACAGTCTTTGATAAGGTGGGGTTTAGTAATATGGGAGTAGTGTCTTAAGATGGTGGTAGGGAGATGATCACTGAGAGAGTCAGGTAAGGTGGTGGGATTGTGGTATTGGTGTGGGGAATTGGTAAAGATCCAGTCTATGATGGAGCTGGAAGTGGAATTTTTATGGAAGCGAGTGGGAGATGTTATAAGTTGGTGGAAGCTGTGTAGGTGGATACTGAGTTGGAGGGAGTCATTTGTGAGTTTGGACCAATCAATGTTGACATCACCAAGGATAACTGTCAACCACTGAATGCTTCTTAATTGCACTGTGTCCATAAGGAAGGATAATTGGCTGGTAGGACTTTGATTTATTATATTATATTATATTATATTATATTATATTATATTATATTATATTATATTATATCATAGTCCTGAGGTTATCAAAAAAGTTTTTTTTCTGCTGAAGAAATAAATTGTTATATTTCAGGCGGTAGTGGTGCTGCGGTAGCGTTGTCGCCTCACAGCAAGACGTTGTCCCGTTCGATTCTCAGCTAGAGCATCTTCTGTGTGGAGGCATGCGTGAATGGGCGTGCCTTCATTGAAGGTTGTGCGTCAGGGCTGGTAACTCGGCATGTAAAAATCCACTACCAAACATTAACGGACCGGAGTTCCGCTGTGGCGACCCCTAACCGGGATAAGCCGAAAGACACATTACATTATATTTTATATATATATATATATATATATATATATATATAATGTAGACCAGACCCAAGTGAGTGTTTTTCACTCGTAACAAGTTACTGTAGTAATCGTAAAGTGTAAGGATAAAATCCTGACCAAAGAAGACCTTGCTGTCATAGTGGTAATGGATACAAGTTAAAACAGGTGTCACAACATGGTATGCAGGACAGTTAATGGTGGATACTCTTTATATCATGGGATTTGGCTTTCAATGTGTGCTTCAGGATATGACTACCAGCTTTTTATCCTGTTCTTCACTATATGATGTGCCAAGCAGGCTTTTGAAACTGGGATGTCAACATAGCAGATGGACACATTTTTTGGGGTAAGTGAGCTGGCTCTTTTTAACATTCTTTCAGAAGTATAGTTTTCATTTACTCACATTCAGGTGAGGTGAAGATGCAAATAAATCATTGCAGATGAATGCTGCAATATAATGCTGCAATATCCAAAAGAAGCAAAACAGCAAAAACGGATGATATAGCGCCCGTATTTACAGCTCCTGTAATGACTTGTGATCAGGGGCAGTTTCAGTCGATCTGTTTTTCCTCAGAAGAGGCAGCAAGAGTTGAGTTACTGTGTGAGTAATATGTTTTCTGCAAACAAATCATATAAAACCAGGATGACCGAAGTAAAATGTATCTTGATTTATGTATTTGTTTATTTTTTACATTTGGTTACTGGGAATGTCCGACTTGGACAAAGCCATGTTTCAGTGGAGGCCTGGAGAGAAAATCTCTAGCACTTAGATTAAAACATATTGCAAATATTTTATAGCAACACATCATATTAACTTTACTTCAGTAAAATACATTTTGATGTGAAAGTTACAGGAAATTATATAGTCAATTTGCAAAGCATATTATGATATAGCAGTGAATAACGTTAATAATAACACTGGTTATGCAAATAAATAGAAGTTGAAACTGATCTTGTAGGACATAAATTGGTTGTTTTAGTTGATATAATTATAGCAGGATAATAGCTGAGAACATTAAAAATAAAATATTATGAGGAATAGGTTACTTAATAGGTGAGAAATGAAGGTTCATCTTGGGAGGTACAAGAACATACCAAGATTTAGTACATATTACATAGCTGTCAACAATCAGGGGCAAATCTCAACAGAATCGGGTTCAAATCCAGAAATAATCAAGGACAATAAGGGACCCTTTTAGAATATTAGTACTCTTAACTTGAGACATTGACAGAATAAGAGAATGTAAACTAATATACATTTTTTGAAGTAAAAGAAGTCTATAACTCTAATTATTAGCATTATTTAATAAAGGTAATTCATCACTGTTTCTCCAAAAGTGACCACTTTTGGGAGGGATTAAGAGGGACAGAGCTAAAAATGAGTCCAAATCATGGAAGTTCCTTTAAATCAGGGACAGTTGAGAGGTATGATATGTTATCCAAACTGAAATTTGAAGGATTTTAAGTGATATGTTTGCTTTAGAGGGATGGGGGAGTGAATTCTTGAGTTTTGAGATATAATTTGAGTACAGTAAGTCCCCCATTGCATTGTTTGATTTGGCTATATTAAGTTGGTGCTTGTGTGCTGATCACAGAGTTGTGTTTGGGGAGTTATATGAGATCATAACTGACAAACATGGGCAATTTCCTAGTCTGCAGATAGGGTTATGTCAGGTTAAGGCTATGAAGTGTTGTGTTCTGTGTGGTAGATCTGATGCAAATTTGACCAAATTTCTTAATACATTCTTTCAGGTTAGATCTTTGGTGAGAACTGGTGAAGCATACAGGAGTATAGGGAGAATGTAGTTTTCTGCAGTCTGCTTGTGTGCACTGTTATGTAAGCTTTAAGCATACAGTAGTGTAGAGATAAGGTATTTTTCTGCAATGTGCTTATGTGTGCTGTTAGGTAAGGTTTGAGCATGTATAGACAGCCTAGTTTTTAGTAAGTTTTCTTAAAGAGTAAGCTTATTTCATAGTCTAATTTTAAGTTTTCATCTGTTATTACTCCTAGAAGTTTAGTCAGGTTTGTGTGTTCTATTTTTGTTTTGTCAGCTTATGTAAAATATTGAAGGATAGTTTTTGCTTATTACATTGTTTGGGTGTAAATAGCATTACTTTACATTTTTTTTGAATTTAGAAATACTTGGTTACAGAACGGCCAGGTGTCAATAGAAGAGAAGGATGTTTGAGTAAAGTGATGGAGTTTGTTTAGGTTAGGGGCTGAGCACAGCAGATCAAGGTGGAGTCATCTGTGTACAGGACCACAGTGGCATGTGTTAGCTGAATGAAGGTCATCAATAAATATATTAAATAAAAGAATCCTAAGCTAGAGCCTTATGGCACTCCTACAGTTACAGGGTGGGAGGATGAAATATCATTTCGCTATTTAGCAGCCTGTAATTTATTCCTTGGGTAACTTTGGAACCAGGTAAGAGGTGAGTTAGCAAGATCTAGAGAGAACAGTTTCTGCAGGCGTTTTTGATGTGATACCATGTCTAAGTGAGTTTATGGTATTAGTAAAATTAAAGAGGGTGTTAGAAGGACTATGATGAGGGGAAAGTCTTTACTGGATTTTGAATAGGAGGTTATTTTCAGTGACAGACTTATTTATTACAATTTATTTTACATTTGTTAACTGGGAAAGTCTGACTGGACACAGATCCTTTTTCACTGGAGGCCCAGGGAGAAAAGCTCCACATTCAAGATAGAAGTACCAGATACAAATACATTTCCAATTACAAATATAAGAAAAATATAGAATGTGAAATTTAAAACTTAAAACATAAAATGTATGCATGTACAGGTGATACAGTATATACAAAAATGCTAATTATAAGTTGCATAATCTGTGGTCTATTGTAACCCATAGCTTATATAGACATTTGAAGTGAGTGTGATACAAGACCTGTTGTGGTGTTAAGTGTTGGCTCTATGGCTCTAGGTACGAGAGTCACTGTACACTTAGAGTTCATAGTCTTGTTCATGTATAAAATCAGAGTCTTAGAAGACTGACGTTAATAATTTGGTAGTATAACTCATATGTGTTTAGAAGTCTTTAGAAATTGAGGGTTAATTAACCAGGGCTGGAGCAGGAGCATAGCCATGTGTCTGCCAGATTAGTTTTTAGCAAATGTTTAAACTTTGTTAAGGTGAGGGGCAGGGTGTTCCATTTTTTAAATATGAAGTTGGAGAAGAGAGAATCACCAGTTGTGTTGTTGGCTTTAGTAACTTGTAATAGTAATCTGTTACTAGAGCAGAGTGTTCTATTATTTGAGTGTGGAAGTATCAAATTTTGGAGGGTGGGGGTTGTTGAAGGATTTTGTGAGCAAAAATCAAATGGTTAAAGAGGAGGAGGTGGAGAAGTTCAAGCCAATTAAGCTGTTTAAGAGGTGAACAATGATTTGTCCTGAACAGAGAGTCCTTGGCAAACCTGGCTATTTTATTGTAGCAGGAATCAAGTTTGGCCCTTTCATTTTTCTCAAGTTTGTGAGTACTGGGAAGGCATATAGGAATGTACATATTGCCTGTTTAGTGAAGAATTGTTTATTTCTATATAGAATACCCAGTTTCTTGTGCACTTTCTTTATGGTCTGGGAGATATGGACGTCAAATTTCAAATTACAGTCAATTTTGACCCCTAGAAGGTGTGCGAGTAACAGGAGTAAATTTATTTTTGGACATAATATTGAAGGAGGAGTTAGATGCGGTAGATTTTGTTGGGTTATACATTAGATGTTTTGTTAGGGTTTAGAATTAGCTTGGAGTTAGTAAGCCATGTTTCAACTGAGAGAAAGAAATTTTGTGTAATAGAATGGAGCTGCTGTAGGCAGGAGGCAGAACAGATTAAAGTAGAGTCGTCTGCATATTGAATAATGGTAGAGTGAAGAGAGGAAGAATGTAGATTGTTAGTAGAAAGTGAGAAGAGTACGGGTGCTAGAATGGAGCCTTGGGAACACCTATTGTAACAAGAAGCAGAGGGGAGAGGTCGTTTTGCCATTTGACAGCCTGCTGGTGACCTGGTAAATAGCTCTGTAACCAAATGTTAACGGGTTGACTGATACTGAATGCAGAGAGAGTTTTGATAAGTTTTCTTTGTGTGACTATGTCAAATGCTTTGGAAACGTCGAGAAAGAAAGCAGACGCAAACTTCCCGTTGTTTCTGTGGTATTTATTGTCTTGGTGATGGACATTAAGGCAGTAGTAGTGCTATGGAAGGGACAAAAGCCATGCTGGGTATTTGACAAATATTTGTGTGTATAAATGATCCATAATTTGTTTATAGTTTCATAGTTTCATAGTTTAGTACTAGGCTATCTGCCCTGGGGCATTTGTAAGCCTAGCCATAGTGATGTGTCTTTCGCCACCCCATGAAATGGTACAAAAATGCACAGAATAGATTTAGAATACTGTGCCTCTGTCTAGTAGTGACACAGTGAAGGTCCCCTTATATAATAGAATTAGTTTACTGTGCCCCTGTCTAGTAGTGACACAGATGTGACCCCTGGGGTAAACTTACGATCTCCCATCCACTCAACAAGATTTCTCTTGAAGAGAGTCAGTGAGGGGCTCTGCCTAACATGAACTGGGATCTTGTTCCAGAGCATGGGAAGCCTCTGGGTTATGAATCTATCCCTCCAGCATGTCCTATTCATACTTGTGCTGAGGTTTAAGTCTTTAGCTCTCGTGGTCCTGATGGATTTAGATTTTTTGAGGTGGAGCATGTCCATCAGTTCCTGATTGGACATGGCCTTGTACGTCAGGCAGAGATCACCTCTGAGCAGGCGGTATGCTACTGAATAGAGCTGGAGTTTCTTTAGTCTGGCAGAATAAGACATATGTTGGAGACCCTTGATCCTCTTGGTGAGGTACTTTTGTGGTCTCTCCAGCTGTTGCAAATGCCGGGTGAGGTACATACAAAATGGGGCATTGTACTCAATCATGGGTCTGATGAGGGAGGAGTATAGGGGTACAATGACATCCTTGGATCTGGATGTGAATCCCTTCATGATAAGGTGTGCAAGGTAGAATGTTTTTCTAACCACTTTGGCAATGTGGGTGTCAAATGAGAGGTCGCTGTCGACTTGGGTCCCTAGGTCTCTGATTACTTTTTCCGTACTCAGTGGGTTGCTGTCTATGTGATAATTTGTGGGTACTTAGTTTTTCCCAAAGGGGATGACTATACATTTTTTGGCATTTAGTTTAAGGCCATGACTCCGGCACCAGTTGTCCTTTTCTGTGAGGCCTTTTTGTAGGATGTATGTGTCCGCTGGTGTAACGACTATGGCGCCTAGTTTGCAGTCATCTGCGAACTTTGTCAGCCACAACCCTCCCATGTTTGCTTTAACATCTGAGAAATAAATGCCGAACAAGAGGGGTCCCAGGACAGATCCCTGTGGGACACCACTTGTGACTGGCTTTGAGTCTGACATTGCTCCAGCGATTTTAACTTTATGGGTTCTGTCCTTTAGCCAGTTTGCAACCCATCTAGTGACATAAGGGTTTACGTTTAAGCTGTTGAGCTTATCTATGATGCCTGAGTGGGGTACTGTGTCGAAGGCCTTAGCCAAGTCCAGGTAGGCTGTATGGACTGCTTTGCCCTCATCAGTGGCTCTTGTGACTGTTTCGAAAAAGTCAACCAGGTTCAAAAGGCAGGATCTGCCCTTTACAAAGCCGAACTGGGTGGGGTCAAGTGTCTGTAGGTCCTCAATGTCTCTCTTTATGAGTTCCATAATGATTCTTTCCATAGCTTTGCAGACCAGGCTGGTTAAGCTTATGGGGCAGTAGTTCCCAGGGTTTGTAGAGGTACCCCCTTTGTGGAGTGGGACCACTGTTGCTGTACGCCAGTGTTCAGGTACATATCATGTAGTAAGGCTAAGGTTAAATAGCATTTTTATGTGTGGGTTTAGCTCCTCTTGGAGTTCACGTAGCACGCAACCCGGGATACCGTCAGGTCCCATTGATGCTGTGTTTTTAGCTTTGTTGAGGGCGGCTCTCACTTGGACATCTGAGATGACAGGGAGATTACATTCAGCTGGGATAAGTATTTCTTCTTTTGGGGGTGAGGGAGGGAGAAATTTGCACTGAACCTGTCAGCCAGAATGTTGGCAATATCTGTGGGTTCAGTGTATTTTTTTGTTGTTGTGAACTAACTCTGAGCATATCTGAGGGTTTCTGCCCAGGTTTCTAACATAGCTGAAGAAGGCTTTGTGGTTATCTTTAGTGTCCTTAGCGATTTTTCTCTCAAAGTTGGCCTTGGATGTTTTTATGAGAGAACGTAGTTTTCTGCTAGTGTTGATCAGAGATGTCTTCCCTTTATGGGATTTTGCTCTGTCATGCAGTAGCTTCCTTCTTTTGTTATACAATTTGTTAATGGCTGAGGTCCACCAGACAGGACGCTTGCCTTTGATGGAGAGGGACTTGGATTTATTTGGGATTGCATGATCCATGCATTCTTGGAGATGTCCATAGAAAGCATTTGTGAAGGATTCGGCATTGTGGGATGTGGTATCCACTGGCCCAGTGGGCTTAATGGATACCATCTCAGTCTTAAGAAGAGTGAAGTCTGCTTTTGAGAAGTTTTTCACTGTGGTCTTTTGTGCTGGGG
Organism: Protopterus annectens; assembly: GCF_019279795.1. Classification (NCBI taxonomy): domain Eukaryota; kingdom Metazoa; phylum Chordata; order Ceratodontiformes; family Protopteridae; genus Protopterus; species Protopterus annectens. The sequence goes on from NC_056743.1 coordinate 453,496,371, forward strand.
GTGGAGGTGGGATATGTATATCCAGGGTGATTAGTTTGTGGTCAGATCTCACTAGTGAGGGGTATACCTCCGGTGTGGAGCATTTTGTCCCCATGTTTGTGATGATCAGGTCTAGTATATTATCTCCCCTAGTGGGAGAGGTGACTAATTGTTCCAGTGCATTTGAATTTATGAATTCCAGGAACCTTTGGGCTAGGGTGTTAGGGGTAGAATAATGTACCCAATCTATGTTTGGGTAGTTGAAGTCTCCCAGTATGATGGTATTTTGTGATACATTCATATCCTCCAATGTCTTCAGGAAGGCTGAGTGGGGTTCCTGAGATTGGGAGGGTGGTCTGTAACATGCTACCAGTTGTATAGCAGTTTTGCCTATGGTTAGTTGCACCTGTATGGTCTCTGATGCTTCATGTATTGCTACTGACCTGAGTGCGTGTGTTATGTGGCGGATCCTAGCTCCCGATAGGTAGCTCACAGTCACCCTCTCCTTGTTCAGCCTGGTAAGCGGGACATCAGTGTGTGTGACTATAGAGTCACCTATTACTAGTGTATCAGGCATGGTGTTTGGCCTTAAGGGCTGTGATTGATTGACACACTGATTTATTGAAGTATGTGTTGCATGTGTTCTGTTTTGAGGTGGTGGATTTTTGGATGTCTGCTTTGGGAGCCTCTGTTCTTTTGGTAAGTTTTTTATTAGAGCCTCCGAGTATGTCTTTGTGTTTTATGTGTTTGGTTTGCAGTTGTGGTAGGTCTATGTGGGACTGGGTTTGTTGTGTGTGTGGTTACCATCTCCTCCTGTCTGGTCATGCCAGCCCTGAGTTGAGAGAGTTCAGCCTCCAGTTTGGCTATATAGTTGCATCTCTCACATGTATTTGTGTTTGTTGGGAGGAGGAGAGGGTTGTCTGTGTACATGAGACAATTGTATCATTGTCTCAAGATTCCCAGATTAACCAGCTGAACTGGAGAGGACGCTAGTAATCTACCACTCGACAAGCTAGAACAGTATAAGGGAGTGCTGTGCCTTTAAGGGAAGTGGATATTCACAGGAGTGGTAGGTGGATGTAGTGCTTACTTAGTACGAAAGTGCTTACTTAGTAGAGAAGTTTTGAGAACAAGTGCTAGGCTTATAATATAGCGAGTAGTCTGATTATGAATGCATCTTTCTAGTATTTTGGATAGAGGGGATAGTATGGCTGTTGGATGATAGCTAGTCAGTTCTGTAGAATTACTGCCTTAGTAAAGGAGTATTATGTGGGAGATTTTCCAAATTTCTGGGACTTTATTTTCAGACATGGATCTGTTGATAAGGAGGGATACTGTAGACTGTTGAGTCAGCAGCAATTTGTAGAAATTCTGCTGGGAGTTTGTCTGTGGCTAGGGTTCAGTTTTAGTTTTTAAAGCAGTTTCTTTATGCTATTTATGCAGACCGGTTGGAAAGTGGTTCAGTGGAGGAGGGGGAGTTTTGAAGATTAGATAAGGCAAGTATGGTATCAGAGAAATATTTGTTGAATTGGGTAGCTATCTTTTCAGTGGTGTTATTAGTTGATGGGGTCGGTGTGGTTGATTTTCCTGGAAGAAGAATATTATTAATGGCTTTTGAGGATTTTTTTGGTGCTTCATTTGTATATGATGGTAGTAATTAATTTTTTATTGTTTAATGCATTTTTAGCTCTGTTCCAAAGCTCTAAGTATGATTGTCTTGATACTAGGGACCTAGCAGCATGCCAGTGGTTCCAGGCTTTTCTCTAATTATTAGTAGTGACCTAGTCTCTTTAGTCAGCCAAAAAGCAGACATTTTTGGTACTAATGTTTCTGGGAGGTGCGTGTATGATCAGGATATCTAAAAATGTAGTGTTAAAGAATTGAACTGCTTCATCTAGGGGGAGTAGCTTTAGTGGTGTCCAGTTACAGGTTTGTAGTACTGATAAGAAATTTGTGATGTTAAAATGTTTTTTGCTTCCAATTAAATGGTGTGCAGTATGTTTGCTATGATAAAACCTATTTCTTATTAAATAGGTAGGCCGATGGTCGTTCATGCTGCCAGGGAGGCAGCCCCAGACTATTAGGAGAGGGTAGGTCTGTTTGTTAGTATCTAGTCCAGGGTAGATTCCTTTTTGGTTACCTTTACCTATTCTTGTGAGGGATTGGATGACCTGAGTAAATCAATAAAGGCTGATAAAATGTGTTGGGTTTTAAGAGGAGCAGGACAGCCAATCAGTATTCAAGTCACCCATGATAGTAGTTTCATGTGGCATTGAGTTGGCGGTCCAGTGCAGTATATTTTCCAGGGTAGCTACACCTGGAGAATATAACATCGAAATATGTTAATGAGTTTCTTGGAGTTAATTTCTAGTTTGGAGAATAATATTTCTGTGTTGTTGAGGTTGGGAATGGTTAGATCACAGTCTTTTAGATTCAGGTTGTTTTTAAATATAATTGCTACCCCACCTCCTTTTTTTCTATTCTGTCTTTGTGCAGGATATTGTATCCAGGAGGAAGAATCTCATTGTTACTGTTGATTGGTTTTAACCAGGTCTCATTTAGTACGACATTATCAGGTGGGTACAGTGAGAGATTGGCATGTAGTTCATGGACCTTATTTAATATGCTTCTGACATTAATGTTAAGAACTAGCAGGTTTGAGTTACTGTAATGGGTTAATAAGTTAGTAAAAAGAAGTAATGTAATTGGATTGGAATTGTGCTGATGTACTGCATTGGGTCCTGGCTTGGGTGGATGTCCTTGGAGAGTTGTAACAGAGCATTTAGGTGTAAGCAGGAGTTTTTGAAGTTTCAGTAAGAGTTTGGTGTGTTTAAGAGAGGTATGAGTTTTTGGAGTCAGTGGGTAGATTTTGACAGGAAGATAGTCAATGCAGGAGGTGTAGAGATTGGGAGCGAGAGTAGTATTGTTAGGTGTTAGGTTATGGGGGTGTGATGTGGTATGTAGGGGAGGTGCAATTTGATTGTGCAGTTTAATATGATAGGAGGTAAGGTAAGAGCAGCATATTAGTAGTGTAGTGGTGAGACTGTGGAGGCTGAGTATCTGCATGAGGTGATCTGGTGTTGGGTGTGAATGGTGTAGGGAAGAGGAGCAGAGTGACCCTGAGTGTTGCAAGGGTGAACGGAGTGGGTAGAAGCAGGTTCCTGGATGAGCAAGGTAAAAAATTAAACTATCAGTGATAGCTGAGTGATTACTTTACTTCTAGCTAGTTAGTGAAGATTGGGGGGATAGTGAGTTAAATAGAATGGTAAGTTGACAGTGGAGGAAGGGGAAACTACATAGAGTGAAGCGGAAGTCTTGTGAGAGGCTGTCCCAATGCATGTGCATGCTCCTCCAGCTTTTAAAATGAATATAGCCAAGTCCACAAGACTTTATAATAACCAAAAGATTGATATTTATTGAAAATCTGGTAAGAGGCCAGATTTCTGTGATGCCAGTGACCTACTTTGTTAACTGGTAGTTCTTTTGCCTGGCAGATAGACGCAGGTTCCACATTTGCATGGGTGGTTAATGACTTAATTTGCAAGCCCAGTTGGGGGAGGAAAACAGTCCTGATAGTTTCTAGCTGCAGGGAACAAGGAAAAGGGATATGTTTTGTTAGAGGATGGAATAGCAACTATTAAGGGTTAACTCAGATTGTGAATGTAGAGAGAATGTTATTAGAGTGTCAGGGAAGGATAGAGAGCAGAGAGAGAAGAATAATTAATGGAAGAGGAGGACTGGAGTCTTTATGTGAGATGCAGGGTATTAGAAAGTGGTAGGCCGAAACGGACAGTAGTTAGGTTTTACATTCAATTACTCAACAAATACAAATTCAACATGCTGTCTAATTCATACAGTTTCCACTACCACACGTGATAATATAAAAAGAACAAAAAGCAACACAGAAAGTCCTAAGAAATGAGGTGCAAATAAAAAGCTCAGAGCAGTTATATGAATTACTTTCACCAAAACAGTGATCAGTACATACAGCTGATCACTTTTTAATCACAGCAGAAACACATTAAAACACTTTGAAATCAGTGAATTAGTAAATCCACAATGAAATCAGAGAAGTAATGATTCCCAAATAGCAAAAAAACTATTTGCAGATACTATCTCATAGTCAGGACACCACTAGTTAAATGTTTCAAGATGAGTCACAGAAAGTAAACAGATCTGTCTGTAAGAATGGAGACTGGATATGCAATGTCATTGGCTGACATTTTTAGGTATTCTGCAGGCAGACTGTCTGGGATAAGGGTTGTTGGCTTTAGTTTGTGTCTTAATGAAGGTGGTGGGTACATGTTGGAACATGAGCTTGTTTTTGTTGGTGGAATCAGGTAGTGTTACTTGAAGGGATAAGGCAGGGCTCTTGTGACTGATTGGTGAATGTATGGTTTCAATGAAGAGGTTATTAAATGTGTTTGCTATGGTATCAACTTGGTTATTTATGGAATGGGTAAGTTGTGAGGAATGGTCAGGGTTTAATAGTTGGTTTATTGATATCCAGAATATTTGGGGGCTATTTTGATTGGGTGTTTGGAATTTAGAGTAGTAATTTGTCTGTTTTGATCTTATGTACAGATGGGTTTCTAAGTTGTGTATAGCTTTGTAGATTAATTAGGGGTTTGTTTTGTGCCATTTTTTTTCCCGGCTATGTCTCTTTGAATCATTATTTTTGGTATGTTTTGTTGGCCAGAGAGCAGGGTTACATTTTACTGTTTTTGTTCCAAGTACCACTTCATCTAGGGATAGTATTTTTAACATATTCAGTTGTATGCTTTTAAGTTATTTATGAATTCATCTGTCTGGAATGATGCTAATTTATGAAATTGTTTGTACTGGTCTTGTTTTTGTAGATAACTGTGTTTTCCTATAACAAATGTGGGAAGATGGTCACTTAGTGAGTCTGGAAGAGTGGTAATATTGATGAGGCAGAGAAATTATTTTTAATAGTTGATGCTGAAGTCTCCTAGATAATGGTTTCTTGAGGAATGTTTAAATATACTCAACAAATGAGGTCTTCTGCAATGTTAATATCGTTGCCTGTAGGGATATGTTACTGTGTTACGTATGAAACTTATGTTAAGTTTAAGGACGACAATGTGAATGTCTTCATTGTTGAATGGTGGAATAGAGCTTTGAAGGAGTAAGTGGTAGTGTACTTTAAATAGTATTGCAACCCCAGCAGGATTTCCTATCTGCTTTGAGGATGTTGTAACCAGAAGTGTAATTTCATTGCCTTTTACTTCATCTTTTATTCAGGTTTCTGTTATAGCAACTATGCCAGGAGACTGGTGGGCTATCCATGCATACACTTCTGTTACTTTGCTGCAGATACTTTGGATGAAATGATTTGGTTGGGGTGTATTGCTGGGGCAGTAGACAGGGCCTGGATTGGGGTGGATATCACCACTTTGAGACTGGATTATGTCTTTGTGATGGAGATTAGTCATTTATACCTAGTTTGTTTGCCAGTGGTGAGATGAGGGTTTTGGTATTTGAATTTAGAGAGTAGGACGAGTGATGTGTTGTATAAGCAAGGAGCTATGGTACAGTTCTAGAAGGTGTTCAGGGAGAAAGTGTACGTGACTGCGGGGTTTGTGTTTTGCAAATAAAGTTGTGTATAATATGAGGTTGTGTGCAACAGTAGTATTAGGGTCAGTGCAGTTAGCATGTGCACTTAAAACATTTTGAAAGCATGTAAAGGTTTGTAGTATTGTAGAAACAGAGAGAATATGTGTTTGGAAGAGGTGTGGATTATAAAAGTAGATATAGGTGAGATGGGTAAAGTGACTTTGTTCTTTGTTGTAAATGTAAGTGGGTGGGGTTTGGTGTCCATATGTTTGGATGTAATGGAGTAGGTGGGACTTTTAGGTAGGGAAGGGCAACAAAGCTGGGCACTGCAAAAACAAGGAAAGTCAAGGGTAAAAATATCAGTAAAATGGAGATGATTAGATAGTTAGGACTAAGCTTTGTTTTGCACCCTGTACTCTTTGTTATTGCGTCAGAGAAAATTGGGTATATTTAAAGGTATGGCACAGTGAATTTGGATGGCGGCTCATCTGGTGATGTAAATTCTGTTGCAGACTTTAGAGTAAACTTAATATAGTCTAATAAAAACCTACAGTATTCAATTCTAGTAGCTACCAGTCATTCAGGATGTTATAGCTGGATGCTGCAAGATGGCAAACCAATGTTTTAACAGCTTTTGGGAAGATCATTTCCAGATGGAAAGCTGATTCCTGCTTGATAGAGGAATACTGCAGCAGGAGATTTGCGCTGGATGAAAAGGGAAAATCGATACAGATATTAGAGAGAGTTAGATCAGCTGATTAGAGTGGAAAATAGCGAAAGACTGATAGAAAAAACACTTCTACTGGTAGAAGTTGGCCAGTTTATAGAAAAAGAGATTGAGGGCACAGCAGTAATCCCTGTATTTCTACAGTTATTGCTCCATGCAAAAATGACCAACCTTTACTGGATCCAGGCCATGAGAACAGAAAAGAACAGGTATCAAACAGTAAGCATTTGTTTAAAATAGTAGCAATGTATTTCAAGCTGTTTCCTGCTGTACTGTGATAGGGTTTTACTAGTTTAGAACATTCACACTAGTCCTGTTCAAATAATAGGGTCAGACCGATATGTCATCTTAGTCATAATCAGGTATAACTGTGTTGCTTTTTATAAATTAGGGCATTTACAGAGATTTTTACTTACATTTATAGCTGAAGTATGTCCCACATCACCACTGCTATGCACTAGGATAGCACTAGCATTTTAAACAATGATAACTGGGAGCTGAAGGGCAGTGGATATTGTAATAATAAATTAATTACCAACACAAGTTTAAAAATTAATTCAATCTAATGAGTATGCCGACAATTACTGTATCATCCCACACACCTTTGTCTGCTCTGAAACATTGTACTGCAGATGTGGCACATGTCAGTTACACAGCTTGGATTTTTTTTTATTCATCAGTTTCATATAGAGATTTCAAGGACAAACCTGCATCCGCACTGCCCTAGCATTGGCTGCTGTGAAATATATTAGTGTTTTGCTTGCTAATTGTCTGGTAGTATAGATGTTACAATATAAAATGTTTTATAGTTTTAGTTTAAAAGTTGGTGGCAGTGGTTATAATACAAGATGGTGACATGATATGCTTAGAGTTATCACTACGACTGCATAGTTAGAACACTACTGCTAGATTAAGGCAGAGGTAACAGTGTTCAGTTCAGGGCTGGTTATACTTAGTCGGTTTGATCAATACAATCTTGATTAGCAACAAATGAAGTACAATCAAGACTGCTTCAGTTTTTCATTGGTGTTATATTCCAGTAATGAGCCCTTATGAAAAAGTGAAAAGCAGTTATCCAAAGTGGGAGGAGTGGTGTCCCACCATATAACAGCACCACAGGTCAGTGTATTTAGTGGTGTCCCACCATATAACAGCACCACAGGTCAGTGTATTTAGTGGTGTCCCACCATGTAACAGCAACCTGGGTCAGTGTATATAGTGGTGTCCCACCTTATAACAGCATCCTGGATCAGTGCATTTAGTGGTGTCCAACCATATAACAGCACCCCAAGTCAGTGTATATAGTGGTGTCCCACCATATAACAGCTCCCTGGATCAGTGCATTTAGTGGTGTCCAACCATATAATAGCACCCCAAGTCGGTGTATATAGTGGTGTCCCACCTTATAACAGCATCCTGGATCAGTGCATTTAGTGGTGTCCAACCATATAATAGCACCCCAAGTCGGTGTATATAGTGGTGTCCCACCATATAACAGCACCCTGGGTCAGTGTATTTAGTGGTGTCCCACCATATAACAGCACCCTGGGTCAGTGTATTTAGTGGTGTCCCACCATATAACAGCACCCTGGATCAGTGTATATAGTGGTGTCCCACCATATAACAGCTCCCTGGATCTGTGTATTTAGTGGTGTCCCACCATATAACAGCACCCTGGGTCAGTGTATTTAGTGGTGTCCCACCATATAACAGCACCCTGGATCAGTGTATTTAGTGGTGTCCCACCATATAACAGCACCCCAGGTCAGTGTATTTAGTGGTATTCCACCATATAACAGCACCCCAGGCCAGTGTATTTAAAATGGAGTTTACCCAGTAGCCAGTGTTCACTGAGAGAGTTCAGGGAAAGGGAGACTGCTGTATTCACAAACTACTTGTGTAAGAGTACCGCTGAGGTATTATGCCACTGAGAAGTAAATTGGCAAACGTTGCTGCACAAACTTTCTACTCAGTAAGTCAAAAGCTGTAGAGTTCCATTTCTTTGAAGATTGGTTGCATTTTACTTGAGTCTGTCTACTTTTCATCCAGGTCTCTGACAGTTCTACAGCAGTTTAGTCTCTTAACAGTCATTCAACATTCAAAACCCACAAGGGGTTGTATTTGTATTTGTTTTATTGTATTTGTTCTAACACTCAGTCCCTTCATAAGACTTTATTACAGTACAGTTTCTTGACATTGTTGTGTGCTGGCTTTGACATTTCTAGGTATTTTGGACTGCAATATTACTGTAAATTACTGTGCTTTTCTTAATATAAATGTATAAATGTGCATAATATATTTTAATGTACATGACCAGCAGCTCTGATTATATTTAAATTGTCACACACAATTTTTGTTCTCTGCTTCAATATTTACTTGTTCCTTATCACTAAAAGTGTATCTGTGTTTGTGTGTGTTCACTGTATTAATGATGGGAAATTTGTTTTTGTCTGCTTGTTCTCTCTCACTTAATATGTGAATATCATTCAGAGTGTGGGATATTGTTTTGTCTGATGCTTCCTTTGAGGGGCCTCTCCTATAAATGGGGCTGGTCCAGCTTGACAACCTAGCTACTAAAACAAAGAAATAAACCATTATTTATAACACTACTCTGTATGGTGCTTGTAACACAAAAAACAAGAGAAAATATGCTAGAGAAGCTCTGGAAAAATGTTGTCTGATGATAAACTCTTGCACTCTTACAGCATGGAACAACAGCCCTGGCAATAGCAAAACGTCTTGGTTATATCTCAGTTACGGATGTGCTACGCCTTGTCACTAAAGAGACCACCACTGTGGTGAGTGTCTTTTAAAAAAGCTTCACAATTATGTATTTTAGTCCTCAAAATGCTTGCAAAAAAGGTCATGTTTATATAATCTGGAGTAGTGAGAAATAAGACTTAAAATTGCTGAGTGAGTGTGCGTGCTTGTGACTGTCTGTTTTTTAAGGGAACCTACTATGACTGAGGAGTCACTTTTCACAGCACTAGGATGTGTTTTGAACATAATTTATTTTTCATTCAAAAGATAACACAAGAGTATGATATCATTATGATGTGAAAATATCCATAATTATCAAAAGTATATAGCCAAGTTCACAAAAAAATATAAGAAGGTTAGACTTTTTGTGAGAAATAAAAGTCTCAGTGCTTGGAAGTACTTTATACATGTTGCCCAATATTCACTCAGTACAAATTCAAATATATACAATACAATATTCAAATTAAGA